>NC_090266.1:1080059199-1080276699 GCF_040414725.1 Anabrus simplex
TGAGAAAAAGTTGGATGAAAACGAGTGTGGTTTCAGACCATGAAGATGCTCTCATGATCACGTTATCAGTGTACACCAGGTGGTTGAAAATTGCTACGAAAAGAACAGACAGTTCATTTTAAGTTTCGCAGATCTTGAGAAAGAGACGGAGTACCGAGGGAAAATATTTCAGCCGTTCTGAGGGACTGTATGAATAATAATCGATTTTAATGTAATCAAAGGCAATTGGGGTGCAATGAGAATTGGGGGTCGAATGAGTACTTGATTCAATGTACTTACAGGTTTTAGACACCTCTGTTGTTCATAGTTCATACGGATCGTCTCTTGAAAGTTATAAAGTGACAGGGAGGAATTCAGTTAAGTAGAAATATACATAGAATGCAGTTTGGGTCGGGGATACAAAACTGGTAGACCAGATATTTAAGGTCGTATTCTCACCCGATAGTAGTGAAATTAAATCAAGTGGCAGCAATGTTTCAGTAATGCAGTGAATTCACTGCTGTGATTATCAGTATTCTATAAGCAAGAAGTCACCTCCAGGATAAAACAGTCTTTACACGGGTTGAGTTTGCTTCACGGGAGTGAAAACTCAGTTGACTCAGCCTGTCTTATTCATAAATTATTTCTTACTATTTTATGTTCTGGAAGTCAAACTCATTCAAACACAAGTCTAGAAATAAGTAATGGAAGACCGACGATGGATCTGGAAGTGATCGCCGTTATAAACAGACGGTAATAATGGCAGGGCGTTACTCAAAATGAGCAGATAAAAGCTAATTTAGGAATGAGCAAGATTGATGTAGCGGTGGGCACAAACCATCTTCGGAGGAGCAGTCATGTGAGACGAATGAAGGAGTATAGGTAACCTAGAAGAATAATGGACTTTGTGATGAACGATAAGAGAATTAGAGGGAGATTTCGGCGACGATAGTTATACTCGGTTTCTAGTAATTTAAATATTAGACTTACGGAATTAAACGAGTCCATGAAGCTACTTAGAGGAATGTGGAGGCATATAGTTATTTCTGAGAGGATTGAAAAACTGAACGCTGAAAGACAGAACAGTCCATAATGAATATGTATGTAATAATAATAATAATAATAATAATAACAATAATAATAATAATAATAACAATAATAATAATAATAAATGTGTTCATTAGTCTTGAACGTCATTTCAACTCGTATCATCCTAAGAGACTCCGGAATGGCAGAATCTTATCCTGACAATCAGTGGTCTGCTAAAGACCCTTCAATTTTGAAAAAAACCTGCGAATTACAACCGTCTATCCCGGGAATCTTGCTTACCACTTTCAGTTCTGGAGGTCAGTCTCAACCAAGGACAAACAGAAGTAAGTAATGGAAGGCCAGCGTCGAAACTCTTCCACAGTAGAGTGATCAAAATGAAATAATTAATGTGAATCCTGAATTAAGCACCTGTGCCAATTCAGTCTATGTAGCACATCATGCACACTGGATGATGGGGTGAGAGGAAATCCTAGGGTGATCAGCATCATCCAGTACAGACCTGAAGATTTTAATGTGGACTGATTTTGTTGGTTAACATATATACCTTCAGTAAATAGAGTATATTAATTTTTATCATTTATTTATTTATTTATTTATTTATTTATTTATTTAATTATTTATTTATTTATTTACTTATTGATTTAATTCCTATGTATTAATTCATTTTTTTCTTGTCAAAAATAGTTAATGTACTTCCCATCGAATTTTTAACATTATTCATTAGTTTCTTACGTGAAATTACTTCTCAGCTCCTTTCCACATAACCACTCAAAAGAAAATTGTAATTAGAAGTTAGAATAACACGAAGGAATGTGTTATTCGCGTTGATGCTGGAGATAATGAATTGTGCCAGCTAGGTATGTAAACAATGCCATTTTCAGGCAAATCGGATTCCTCATACTCCTTTCCCCACCTAACTGATCAGGGAGGAACCCCTTCCTGTACACGAAGCCCAATAGAGCTCACTTGACGTGTTGTCTGTGAGAAGCAGCGAAATCTGGAGTTCACTTGTGAGACAAGCTTCGCCGACAGGTACGAACAGGTTATCAGCAGTTACTGTTATTGGTTGTGAGGTCCTGGATGATTGGTCTGCATGAGTGTGGGCTACCTTTACTGGCTCTAGCTGCAGGCTTTGGGCGGTATACACCTACAGTACAGTGAAGCGTGTAGCAAACATCTCCAAGAAAGCTAAGTATTATCTTATATGTGTGGGACATGATGCGTAACCGACAGCACAAATCCCGTCAGCCACTCTAAACTGCGGAAGGATCGACTCTCACGATGCACCAAGAATGGGTTTCAATTTCACAGGACGTAATCCACGACTATTCTGACCCCATCTCGTGGAACATTCAGCAATGCATTGCTGCTCGGTGTGTGAATACCCTGCATTGACCTGTAGCCACATGTGCACACCACTGCCTCACGCCCTCTACCATAAAGACTTGGGGAGTTCCAGACACACCTCTTCATGATGTTGTAATTTCCATTTTTAAGTTGTATTTAAATAGTCTGTACTTGTAAAGTTTTAAGTATAGAGTTTATTCCCTAAGCTAATTTTCTTCCTGGCTGTGATGTTTTGAGCCCAATAAATAAACAAGTAAATAAAAAATGAAAAAGAAAAATCCACAGAGTGTTTCCAGTCATTTGACCGGGTCTGGAATGGAATTGTGCCGGCTGCCGAAGCCTGTCGCACTCCTCTGGGAGCAATGATTAATGAATGACATATGAAATGAAATGATAATGGAGAGTGTTGCTGGAATAAAAGATGAAAGGGACAACTGAAGCACCCAGAGGAAAACCTGTCCCCCTCCGCTTTGTCCAATACAAAACTCACGTGGAATGACCGAGATTTGAACTAGGGAACCAAGCGGTGAGAGATGGACACGCTGCCAGCTGAGCCACGGAGGCTCCAAATAAATAAATAAATAAATAAATAAATAAATAAATAAATAAATAAATAAATAAATAAATAAATAAATAAATAAATAAATAAATAAATAAATAAGTAAATAAATAAATATAAGTAATTATATATGCAGGCCCCGGAAAGCGTGCCTGCCTCTTACTCGGAGGCCCGTGGCTCGATTTTCGGCCAGGTCACTGATTTATTTTGCTATTTCGTTTACGTCGCACCGACACAGATAGGTCTTACGGCGACGATGGGATAACGGCCTAGGAATGGCAAGGAAGCGGCTGTGGCCTTAATTAAGGTACAGCCCCAGCATTTGCCTGGTGTGAAGAAGGGAAACCGCGGAAAGCCATCTTCAGGGCTGGCGACAGTGTGGTTCGAACTCACTAACTCCCGGATGCAAGCTCACAGCTGCGCGTCCCTAACCGCAAGGCCAACTCGCCCGGTCGCTGATTTTTACCTGGATCTGAGGGCAGGTTCAAGGTGAGTATAATTGAGGAGCTATCTGAATATGAGCTACGGGCTCGGTCTAGAAAGCCAAGAATAACGGCCCAGAAGATTCTTTATGTTGACGACACGTCACTTCGTAATCATCAGGCCTTCGAGCTGAGCAGCTGTGGCTTGGTAGGCCATGGCTCTTCGGGGCTGTTACGCCATGATGTTTGGTGTACATATATTTGTCATACAGTTTAGTCTGTAGTGATTAGCGGGAATCAGTAATTTAACCTCTGTCTCCTCTTCTGATACAGAATAGAACCGTCCCTTGGCAGTTCGCAATATTTCAAAATATAAACTTAGTTTCTTAGCTGCTAATCAGTTCTTTTCGTCTAATTATTTCTGATTTGAATGCTCAATTGTGCGTGATCTACATTCCAGTTTTAGGGCTATTCTTCATTGCAATTAATTTACATACATAAATGAAAACTAGTTAACACTTCCTCTCTCATCATCTCCACACTGAAATTCATTCGAGAGTCATCCAGCGAAATTATTCGGTGCCATTGGCAAGTTTTACACTTAAGATATTAAAGGCATGTGTTCATATAGGGTGTACAGTATGACTAAAAACTGGATATATTTCAGCAACTCTCTCGACAGAAGTGCCATTTGATACTGCATTAGTAAAGCAAATAATGTTCTGATGCTGGAACAGATCTTATCCGCCGGAACTGTTAGTAGTGGTCTCGCCTCTGCTGGCGACTGAGGAGAGCGAAGAAAGGCTCGCCGGTCGCAAGTAAGAAACTGCACCCAGGGGGGAAATATTTAGCGTCCTATCTCCAAATGTCATATTTTATAGAAGACCTTCCGCCACAAAAAAGTTGTCCTTTGGGGACGATCATACCATGCAGATCATGGCAAGAATTCTGAATTCCATTTCCATCACAACACACTTTATTATGCCGATTTCTTGTGCGCCCTATTACTTACCCGTTACACTGAGAGGAATCTGTAAAGCAGATTTTGCCAAGAACAAAACAAATCATTTTCCTGTCCATTGCAAAGTATGATTGATTTATTGAATAATTCACCACAACGGAAGTAGCAACATTCGTGAAGACCTGTTTAAAAATGGCACATACTAAGTTTCTAAGTCGTCTTTAACAAGTGATGTTTCTTAAAATCGTACCTTAATATGTCCACTGCAAATTGTAGACATGTACTTCAAGTGTAATACTCGGTTATTTTAAAAATAATTATCTATTCATTTTGTATGTGTTTCTATTTTGCTTCGACCCGAATGTCATCTACTATCAATATTTTAAAATATCAGTTCAATATATTTCTAGCCAATAAACTTGCACTTACTTATTCTCAAGGTTGGTGGAGAGAATTAAACAAAGATGTGAAGCTTCTAATGAAGGAGTAAAACCTGTAGCGCCTGTGATTATAAATCGGTGGCACAACAAGCCGGGGATATTCAACTTCACAGTGAATGGTCTGACAAGGGATGTAGAAGTATGTTTTACCTTATTTGATATGTTTGTTTCATGAGTATCTGAATATTCTCAAGAATTCTGTCCTGAACACTTAGGTTAATACTGAATTTCCACTTTGCACACAGCTATTTCTTCATTTTCTAATGGTTTTAAGACGCACCGACTCAGACATTTCTTGTTGTGACGATTGGATAGACCAAGACTAGAAGTGAGAAGGAAGAGGCAGTGGCCTTAAGGAACAGAGTTTGACTCGTTGAAACTAACTACGGTATATTACTTTAAGTGCTGGCAAGAGTGAGGTTGAAACCCAACATCATTTGGTCATGGTTATTCTTCACGTAGGCCCTATCCTGTAAGAGAGAGATCGACATTCCACACTGGTAATGTTATGAAGCGCATGCTGGTTGAATATGTTCATATTCATTCAGTATAGAGTAATTAACAGCCGGTCCAGCGGTGTAGGGAGCATGCCTGTCTCTTACCCAGAGGCCCCGGGTTCGATTCCCGGCCAGGTCAGTGATTTTTTTTGCTAGGGGCTTTACGTCGCACCGACACAGATAGGTCTTATGGCGACGATGGGATAGGAAAGGCCTAGGAGTTGGAAGGAAGCGGCCGTGGCCTTAATTAAGGTACAGCCCCAGCATTTGCCTGGTGTGAAAATGGAAAACCACGGAAAACCATCTTCAGGGCTGCCGATAGTGGGTCAGTGATTTTTACCCGGCTCTGAGGGCTGATTCGAGGTCCACTCAGTATACGTGATTACAATTGACGAGCTATCTGACGATGAGATAGCGGTCCGGTCTAGAAAGCCAAGAATAACAGCAGCGAGTATCTGTCGTGCTGACCACACGACACCTCGTACTATGCAGGCCTTCGGGCTGAGCAGCGGTCTCTTGGTAGGCCAAATCCCTTCAGAGCTGTAGTGCCATGGGGTTAGTTTTGTAGAGTAGTTAATTACACCCCACCTGTGGAGAAGATCTCATAACACACAACATAAGATGAAGTGCTTGAATGACAGGTTTTCGGACACAGCCCCCATAATAAGTATCACAATGTGCTGTATTCTCAATCTATATAAATATAAAATAACTTGTCCTTACTGACTGACTGACTGACTGACTGACTGACTGACTGACTGACTGACTGACTGACTGATTCATCAATCGCCGAGGCGAAACTACTAGACATAGAGAAATGAAATAATGGAGATACATTCATATTAACATGGAAGTGCTCGCTCGGGGTGGATTTTTGGATATTCCGTCGCTAAGGGGGTGAAAAGGGGGGTTAATTCTTTAAATTAAGATATCAATACCTCAAAAACTTAAAGGTTTAGAGTAATAAAAGTTGGTATTTGGAATCTCCTTTAAAAATAAAGAAACATGCATTTATTTTCGGAAAATCCCTGAAGGTGGGTGAAAATGGGGGGGGGGGAGTGTATGTACACCTTTAATAAGGAGACTTATATCTCAAAAACTGAAGATGTTACAGTCATAAAAATTTAAATTTGGTACCTCTTTAAAAAAGAAATAAGTATTTTTTGTTTTTGGAAAATCAAAATAATAGGGGGTGAAAAGGGGATTGAATTTTTAAGATGATTGTGTCTATATCTCGAAAGTGTAAAAGTTTACAGACGTAGAAATTGGTATTTAGAATCTCCTTTAAAAGTAAAAATTACGTATTTTTTTGTTTTCGGAAAATCCCAATACGAGGGGTGAAAAGAAGTGAAAAATGGGTTGAATGCCTTTAATGAGGATACTTATATCTCAGAAACTGAAGATATTACAGACCTGAAAAAAGGTATTTGAGATCTCCTTTAAAACTAAAGAATCATGTACATTTTGTTTTTGGAAAATCCAAATAGTGGAGGGTTGAAAGGGGGGTGAATTTTTAAAATGAGTGTATCTATATCTCGAAACTTTCAAAGTTTACAGATGTAAAAATTGGTGCTTAGAATCGCCTAAAAATAAAGAAGCATGTATTTTTTGGTAAAATCCCAATAGGAGGGGTGAAAATTTATAAAAAAGGGTTGAAAGACTTTAATAAGGATCCTTATATATCAGAAACTGAAGATGTTACAGACCTGAAAATCGGTATTTGGGATCTCTTTTAAAAATAAAGAATCATGTATTTTTGTTTTGGAAAAATCCAAATAGTGTGGGGTTAAAGGAGGGGTGTATTTTAAAAATGAGTGTATCTATATCTCAAAACTTCCGAAGTTTGCAGATGTAAAAATTGATATTTAGAATCTCCTTTAAAAATAAAAGAACAAGTATTTTTTGTTTTCTCTAAAACCCAATAGGAGGGCTGAAAAGTGTGAATAAGGGGTTGAATGTCTTTAATGAGGATACTTATATCTCAGAAACTGAAGATATTTCAGACCTAAGAATTAGTATACGGGATCTCCTTTAAAAATACAGAACATTATTTTTTTGTTTTGTTTTTGGAAAATCTAATTAATGGGGGTTAAACAGTAGTGACTAAGTGGGGTGAATCTTTAGAAGGATTATATCTACAGTATATCTCAGAAACGTAAAATGTTACAGACGTAAAAACTGGTATTTGGAATCTCCTGTTAATGTAAAAAAGCAAGAGTTCTAGGAAAATCCAATGAACTGAGGGGGAAGGTGAAAAAATTGAAAAATTAATTGAATTAATTGTATGAGGATACTTACATCTAATAAAAACTAAAATAGTTACAGACGTGAAAATTGGTATTTGGATCTTCTTTAAAAATAAAACGACGCGTTTTGGTGGGGGAGGGAGTGGAATCACCTTTGGGGGCGGGTGTGAAAAGGAGTTGAATTCATTTCATGGGGACACATATCTCAAAAACTGAAGATAATCGGTATTTAGAAGATCCTTTACTATTAATGAAACAAATATATTTTGCCGAAAAGTTCACTTAAAGGGGGGGAGGGAGTGTGACAGTAAGTTAAAAAGTGAATTATTTTTATGGGATTGCTTATATCTCAAAACTGAAGGTAACACACGTGAAACTGGTATTTGGAATATCCTTTAAACATAAAGAAACACGCGGGGGGGCGGAGGGTAAACAACTTAACCGCGGTGGGGTGAAAAAGGAGATGAGACCAATTGATTTCACTGTTCGTAATGTACTTATAAGGAGCCTCCGTGGCTCAGACGGCAGCACGCCGGCCTCTCGCCGCTGGATTCTGTGGTTCAAATCCCGGTCACTCCATTTGAGATGTGTGCTGGACAAAGCGAAGGCGGGACAGGTTTTCCTCCGTATACTCCGGTTTTCCCCGTCATAATTCATTCCAGCAACACTCTCCAATATCATTCATTAATCATTGCCCCAGAGGAGTGCGACAGGCTTCGACAGCTGGCACGATTCCTATCCTCACCGCTAGCTGGGGAATTATTCATTCCTTTTCTGACCCGATTGAATGACTAGAAACAGGCTGTGGATTTTCAATGTACTTATTCCGATCATAAACCGACCATTCTGATCTTTCCTGGGTTCGTTTTACAGAGCCATCTTTTCCTTTGGAGAACCTTCTTAGATTACAGTAGATTCATCTGGCATGTAAATAAAAATGTAAACACATTTAAAATAAACGATATGAATGAGACTGACCGTGCAATTGTTCACCTCTGTAATAAGGTCAATAATGCTCGGAAGTATGTCATTCGTGTCGCCAGAAATCCTGCGCACTTGCCTACGGGTGACAATGGTGCTGGTCATACAGTCATCAATGACAATGGCAGCAGATGTAATTTACCGCCAAGTAGCGGTCTTGCATCTTGCTGTGAGGTCCAGAAAATCAATAATAATAATAATAATAATAATCATAATAATAATAATAATAATAATAATAATAATAATAATAATAATAATAATAATAATAATAATGTTCTGGACCGTCGTCAAAATGTGCGAACCGCGCTGGAAATGTATCCTGGACGGGTAATGACTACGAATGCAGTCCGGTTCAGTACCGACAAGGCACCCAAGACGTCACCACCCCAGATCTCCTCAAAGATTTGATCCGCATTAAAAATGCTTATGGGAAAAGATGGCAAAGACTTAGGGACCCTACTGACCGGGTGGAATACCAGGACCTAGCCCGGGAAGTACGAAATCGATTGCTGGAAAAAAAATTGAAAAATGGGAGGAACGTGCCGTAATTTCTCAGAAAACGAGTCAGATCGCGAATTTTGGCGGAATCTCTCAGAAAAAGAGTCAGATAGCGAATATTGGCGGGTTATATATAAAACGTTAAGCATTCAGTTATAAATTTCAATATAATACCGTAGCGAAGCACGGGTATCTTGCTAGTACTTAAATATTTAATGGGACTTCACAAATGAAAGCGATTCGTGAGGCTTACATTCAGTTGATCATTGAAACGTTTCTATTATTATGGACTGTATAGAATGAAGGGAATTATACCTACAATTTTCAAAACTATATGCTTTCTACATTTCTTGATGCCATGTACAGGTTTGAGCTTCAGATACCACAATACGCATTAACGCAATATGAATCCTCATTTGGTGTTTTTGTGTATTGCAGCGATAAATCATGGACTGATCATGTTGATAACAATATCAAAAATTAAGTTTCCAGTAGAAAAATTTATTTTAATTTCGTCGATTTAGAATGCTTTAATAATAATATCATGGGTTTTAAGTCCCACTAACTGCTTGTAGCATATGCAGAGACACCGAGTTGACAATATTTATTCCTGTAGAAGTTGTTTTACGAGGCAGTTAACCCACCGCACGAGGCTGACGTACTTGAGCACCTTCATATACTACGTGACTAAGCCAGGATCGAACCTACCAACTTCAATGAAGAAGGCCAGCTCTCTAACCATTGCAGCTATTCATATAAATATAAATATTACCTATGTTCATGTGAATATTACTTTGCTTGAGAAATGTCACTAGATCTGATTATGGCAGCATTTGTAAACGCTGCACATAGATGTGACTTGAAATTATTATTATTATTATTATTATTATTATTATTATTATTATTATTATTATTATTATTATTATTATTATTATTATTATTATTATCATATTAGAAAATCTTATCTTGATGAAATCACATGTTTATAAATTTCATACCCAGTAATTTAAGCAATTCATTTCACCTCATTTATATTTGATCTAATTGAATAATGTTTACGAACTGATATCTTTGAAAGTGAGTGATATGAATATATCTCTTAAGAAGACTGGGAATTTAGTGCACAATTAATATATTTCCTAACCATCATTTCAGTTCAATTTAACAGAGACGTGTCGATAATGTATGTAATAATCATTTCTTATTATTTCCTACACAATAAAAATCCTGCATATTAATAATGGAACGCAAAATATAGGTGACAAATCAAGTCGTTGTCCTCATCAATTCACATTTTCATATTTGTCTTTCACTCCTCTATCTAGCGCTCCCTCTTCTTACACTAACCTGTCCTTGTGTTTACTCTGTTGGGTTCCTTTTCTCCTTCTCTTTGCCTTAAGATTCTAGACCTTTACCACCTGTTATGATCTTTAACTTTTCCCTTCCCTTTTCTGTATTTTTCCGGCTTTCTCCTTCTCTCTATACATCCCACGTCACGACTAAATGTTCGCCGAAATGGCTTCTCAATCATTGTTCAAGCCCACCCTGTTTGTGAGACTGGGAAGCACAAACAAGATCGCCGGGGTCTGCAAAAATGGATGTGGAGAATTGGAGGGGGAAAGTTGTCATGCAGACCTGTCTATTGTGACATTTTTGAGTAATGTCATTGGTGGTTTCCCATTCACTTAAACGTTGTGATAACTAGCACTGTCTAATACTGCAGCACTATTAGTACTTACGTTTGGTTTGTAGAATTTCCACCCAAGCAGTACAAAGAGTATTCACGTCATCATGAAAATCTGTTCTCTATTTGAATTTAAATATCAGCAGCGCATTTTTGAACAATAACTCTCCTCGCCTGTATGCTCCGATATATTTTCTCCTTTTAAGGCACTGTTCAGGTTTTTCAGTACCGGTACAGTTTTCCTTTCCACATACATTACATGAATTTCGGATGTTTTACCGCCCTTCGTTAAATCGCCTAATACCCTATTTTCCTCTTGGTAAGTCTTCTTTTTTTTCAGGAGTAGAAAACTGCTAATGTCAGCTCGCTGTAGCTGTTTTCCCTTCCGATGTTACATGTCTTACCAGCCACAGCGAAACCTCAGTTACATCATATTGGTTCACATTATGCACCTTATTTTGCTCTCATAGGTGAATAGCACCAACCGTTAGCGGTTTTCCAGATTTACTGGCGGGTTTGGAAACAGAAGCCATAATTAAAAATCTTAAACTTACATTAATATACCTTCTTAATACTACAATACTAATGTACAAAATATACATCGAACAGTTTACATGGTACCAATCCACAAACTCCTATTGAATAACGTATATTAAGAGATTTAGAAATACTATAACTGGAGCGATATTTCGAAACGAACAAACAAAACCAAAAACACGTGCACATGTATACCATCAAATATGTTGTTTAACTCAGGGAAGCGTTCTACCAACTGGCCCCCTCGACTTCCCCATGATATCATGGCTTCGCACAACTTTACCAACACGACAGAATAGGGTCCGCGCAAGTCGAATTCTTAGTTGTCCCATTTTAGTTGCCTCCTCGATCTACAACCAAAAGTTGTAAACCTTTGATGCGTGAGCAGTGGAGCGAGGAATTTGTCCCCACATCTTATACTAAAACTTCATCGAATTCTTCATGTAGAATTTCTAGTCCTAAACCTACGTATATATAATTATTACAGATACACACACACAATCAGAGAACTTACTGGAACATATGTTTACAGATATTTTACGCGTATATACAAGTAGATTATTAATTTTGATGCTTTTCTTATGAGCATTAATAAAATTAGTGTGGATCCCGTAGATGTGGCCAGCAAGCACAAAGCTCCGTGTCTGCTACGTTTGATGGCTGTAGCCCGAATACAAATAATGAAATTAAAAGAAACGTGCTCGCATACGCGGAAGTATATTTGGAGTATTTTGTGTAAGATTTACTTAGGATATTACATTATTATTGTTGTAATAATGCATCATAAATTACGAATGCTCTTCGAAACTTTATTTATGGTGTGACAGGAATCTATCTTTTGTTGCCATGTTAACAGTAGCGGGGGTTTGTGTAAAAATATAGGCATGGCGTTAGGAAAACTTTATTGATGTCCATGAGAAACTGGTCAGTTCAGCATTCTCTTTGACATGAAATGAGGAAGCCACAAGACTATGGCAACAGATAAGTTGCATCTTCATCGGTTGGTAAGGATGTTGAGGGGTAGATTTTGAGGAACGTATGTTGTGTCCCACAAGGTGTGTACTAAGTTCTTTTTTTTACAAACTAACCAATTATCAACTACTGTATTCTGAATTCACCATTCATATGTAGCTGTAAACAGATTTACATTCCAATATCACCCAAATTCAGCTTCTTAACAGACATTGCCAATGGGTTGCACATACATTGTAACACGATACTGGGTTACTCAAGCATTTTTAGACATAGGCCTATCACTAACCTAGACAAAACCTTTCGTTCTTAATGTCAGTCTTTGGAGTGCAAATTGGAAGACGTATGTTTGCTTATAATTGAATACTGTATACATTTCCTACCGCATTCCAATGTAGAATATACCCATGAAATATTGCTCTTAAGCAGCACGTGTTGTTATAAATTAAACATAAAAAACGGCATTAATTCGAAAGGACACCACTTAATTCCACAGCCACTGGACGAAACTTACGTATGCTCGAAGTAAACGCAGGACGCATTTTATGTAGATTTTAAACCTGAGGACGCAACTTACCGCCCCGAAGACGATCACAACAGGATTAACATATTTCTGCCTACCGCATGTTACATTCATGAGAATTTTATATCAGTGTCTGATCATAGATGACTGATTACTTAATTCCAGTTTAAGGAACAGTAACGTCCATTCTGTTTATTTTACGATCAGAACCAGACTAATGCGATCAGATACGTTCCGTGGTTCAATATACGAAATGAAATAAACTTGTCAGAACAAATTCGAGGATAAAACTATTCTTGCAGTAACTTACAATGAATGTTTTCATCCTGACACCTTCCGAATTCAGGAATAGCATATCTCATAAATTTCGAGGAAACCCATTTAAGTACATAAGATGGAGAAGAATCAGATTTGTGAACTGCAGATTAAAGTAATGTTCGTTGTAGCTAACGAAAGAATGCCTCGATGGTTCAAATCCCAAAGCGCGGCTCTTTAAAAATTCCTTCGTGGCTTCCTCATTCTAAATCAAGATATATGCCTGGACGATGATTTTCTCAAGACAACTGTCTCAATAAAACTAATCATAACAATTTTAATTGTAAATACACAGAACTTGACACACATTACAGCAACGATCTCGAAGGACAGAATTCAAACTCGCAGCACGTACAAAATCTTCATGAAGAAAGAGCGCAAACGCCCTACAGTTAAATATCAACATTATTAACAATGGCAATTTTCCACACATCCATCATGCATACTTTAGGGTAGTATGAAGAGATATTCCTTGTCCCAAAACTTCCCGATTTGTTTCAGAACAAATTTACGGATAGTGGTACAAACGAAAAAATTGGACCATGGAAACAGATACTAAGGGAACTGATCTGATGATCTCGACAAAATAGGTTATTCAGGGGTGAAATACAACACTAACATAACTTGATCATTGACTCAAATAATTTCATTTAAGAATAACTATGAACACCATAGCAGTCGTGGTATTAATACAACCACTGCGGAGAGTTGAAAGTCAAATATATCTGTAACGTGCAGACCTTATGTTATTAACACTAAACACCATCTCGTATTTCTCGCTTTCTACTTCATTGGATTGTTTTCAACGCCACGCAGTTCGGCTCCATGGCTAAATGATTAGCATGCTGGCCTTCGGTCCAGAGGGTCTTGGGTTCGATTCCCGGCCACGTAACCTTCTTTGGTTAATTCCGATAGCTCTAGGCAGGCTCCACCCTCACAGACGCGCAGGTCGCCTGTACGGCGTCAACATGAAAAGCCCTGCACCAGGCCTCTTACGAGGCCACACGCCATTAAAATTAAAGGCCGCGTAAATTAAATTAACGTCCGCCTTACTTAAACCGTGAAAGTTTACGGTCATCTCAAGTTACTCCTATAACCGTGAAATTAGCAACATTCACTGTATAATGTAACTCAGTGTTGTGGTGAGAGAGGGTGCAGCACATAATCCCTAGACACACCACGCTATCCACTGATAACGCCCACACTAAAGACAACACGTGTGCTGCTACAGATAACCCCCACCTACAAGTCCTGATTATTGGGGATCTAGTTTACTTTTTCATTTAACTGTTATCCCCAAGTGATTACAGCTCGGCAAGATCAATCTGTGTGGATAAAATCTTGACGTGACCTGAATAACAGATCTAAAGTATACAGTACAATGTTTCAGTATGCTTAAGTGCCTTTTGCCAGCCGACAACGATCAGAATGTAGATGACTCACAGAAAAATGTCATAGCTCAGACTCATTATATGCTGACAGCTGATGATAGAGATTTAACGCCAGAGGAAATCATATCTACTATAGAAAGCATGCATCATAATAAAGCTCCACACGAAGATGGCATCAGACGAAGGATTTCGCTCTGAGCATTGAAAGAGTTTCCAAAGTTTAACTTTTGTACAACTGCTTCTTATAAAAGGATATTTTTCCGATGGTAAAGAAAGAAATTAACAAAGACACGTCTAAATTCCGTTTAACAATTTGAATGAATATAGTAGAGTAAGTATTTAAGAGACGTCTCATAATTGTATAAGGCGTTATATCTATACTCAGTCTCATGAATCACAATCAGTACGGATTCATTCCACAAACAATGTACTATTGACGCAGCAATGTTGGTTAAGGAAGGTGTCGAAAACTGCCTGAAAGCAGTTCAGATAGCAGTGCTTGTTACCCTTGATGTCCGAGGAACTTCTGATTCAGCCAGGTGGCCAAACGTTATAAAAGATCAAAGGGACTGTATATTTCTTAGACATTTTTAAGGTTTTATAAATAATGCAAGGTGTACAAATTTGCTTCCGCCGTTTTGTCCAAAACATTGCAGTCCTTAATGAAACAGATTACTTACACATGTATCATCCAATGTAGTGTCCATCGCTCGCCACGAATTTCTCCCATCTATCGGGCAGTGTTCGAATCCCGTGTCGAAAATGTTGTTCATCTTTTGAAGCGATCCACGAATCGATCCAATTTGTGACTTCTTCATGAGATCGGAAGTATCGGTCAGCCAGGCCATGCGTCATTGATCGAAACAAGTGGGAATCAGAGGTAGCAATGTCTGAAGAATACGGTGGGTGGGGTAGGACGTCCCATTTTAACATTCCCAGGTATATTTTGACCTCTTTTGCAACGTGAAGTCGAGCGTTGTCGTGTTGCAAAATCCCTTTATCGTGCCTCTCGCTGCATTGCGGCCGTTTGTCTTTCAATTCTCTGCTCAAACGCATTAATTGCGTTCGATAACGAGCACCTGTGATTGTTTCAACGGGTTTTAACACCTCATAGTACACGACGCCGAGCTGGTCCCACCAAATGCAGAGCATGATCTTGGAGCCGGGAATATTCGGTTTTGCCGTCGACGTTGAAGCATGGCCGGGATATCCCCATGATTTTTTGCGTTTAGGGTTATCGTACTGAACACATTTTTCGTCCCCGTTCAACGTCTCTTGGTTTCAACTCATACGGGACCCAAGTTCCTTCTTTCTGAATCATGCTCATGGTCTTGAGAAGTTTTGAGATGGCTTGCTGTGTCACTCCCACTGATCGTGCCAATTCTTCTTGAGTTTGACGCGAGTCTTCACTCAGCAATGTCTCCAATTCTGCGTCTTCGAAAACTATCTCTCTTCCACCACTATGCCAGTCTTCGACGTTAAAATCACCGTTCTTGAAGCGTTGAAACCACTCACGACACGTTCTTCCACTAATAGCGTCCTCACCATACGTACGTGAGAGCATTCAATGAGACTCAGCCGCTGTTTTCTTCATAGTTAAACAAAACAGTAACACCTCCCGCAAATGCCGAGAATTTGGCTCGTACACTGCCATGCTCAATCGAGAACAACGTTATGATGCAGACACACATCGACTAAGTTTCAATGGGGTAATGTTGACCGAGGTCCATGCTAACTGCCTGACGTCTGCGATCTGTTTCGTTTGACCGCTACGTACCGTTGTCGCCATCCATCGGCAAACGGCGGAAGCAAAGTTGTACACCTTGTACATGAATTGGAAGTGATAAAATGGAAAATAATCTGCAAATATGGCTTATATTTGTAAATAACATAGGAGTTAGTTCAGATGTAGCTATATTTTTGAAAATGAACTTACACAACAGGTAAAATTTGAACTGGATAAAAGAAGTTCGAATTATCAAGCAGAGCAGCTGGTAAATCTGAAAACAATTGAATCAATTCAAACATTAGTAATAAAGGAGAGTACCTCGCGGAAAGCCATGTTATTCACTGACAACAAAATAACAATAGACTCAATAAAATATGTTACAAATACAACTACCATATTCAACAAATCAAGATGAAATTGAAGATGCTTGAAAGTAACAACTGGAAAATCGATTTCATCTGAGTTAATGCACACGCTGGGAACAGCGGTAACGAGTTGACGGATCACCTGGCCTAGTAAGAAGCGCACAAGGTTGAAATTAGTGATAATTAAAACAAAATTACTAAAGGAGATTCGATTAAGGAATTGAGAAATGAAAACTTGCGAAAATGGCACAGTGAATGGGATCTAAAGCAAAGGTATCTTAAGCGAAGAACAGGGTGAAAGAATCCATAAGGTTAAATTAAGGTTAGGAAAATATATCAAGGACAATGGAACATTACAATTGTTGCTAGTTATTGCTGGATGCTCAAGAGGCGGAACCCAAAATCCGTATACAGTATACAACAAAATGTAGTCGAATTTTAACTTCAAAAATCCATCGATGACAATAACGTCATCAAGTCCACATATTTTTCAGTTACATTGAAACTGAAAATACATAGTGATAAAATCAAAATATTATGAAAGAGTGGAAAAATATATCAATTTTTAAAACTATACCAATGCGAAAAATTAGAATGATGTCACATATATTTGAACTTTCCGAATATGTTACCTCATATCTCAAAAGATTGTCTTTGTTTCATTAAGTCTGTGGTGTATTTTAAAGGTCATATTAAAAAACGAATGTTCAAATAATGAATGTTCAATAAAACCTCATGTTAAATATAAATCCACAGCCTGTTTCCAGTCACTCGATCCGGTCAGGAATGGAACGAATGAAGCCCCGCATCTAGCGGCGATGAGAGGAACTGGCAGGCTGCCTAAGCCGATCGCAATCCACTGGGGCAATGATTAATGACTGACAGATGAAAGGAAATGGCATTGGAGAGTGTTGGTGGAATAAAAGGTGAAAAACCTGTCCCGCCTCCGCTTTGTGCAAAACAAACTGCATATGGAGTGACCGTGTCTTGAGCCACGGAGGCTATGTTCAACCAAAAATGATCAATTTCCAAAATTTGGTCATTAAAAATTTGCCAACATTCCACTTATATTTTAAGACTAGCGAATGTACCCGTGCTTCGCTACGGTATTCTACATTGTATTCGAATATCGAAGTAAATAGTGTACATGCAGTAAATAAGACTGTTTTAAAATTGCATGTCTCTTAGCGTTATCCCAGAAAGATCATGGGGAGGTCCCCGTACGTTGTTTCCAATGTAAAGTGTTTGTTACGGGTTTGTGATATAATGGCAGGCTCACTTGCCTAGTGGCATTCACAACCGAGTTGGGAAGTTTACATTATAAGTGCAGGCCCCATTGCCTACTACGCGGACAGAATCGATTTGGGGAGTTTCCGTTAAAATGGCAGTCTCCCTTTCCTACTTCCAGACAGATTACAGTAGAGGAGTTTCTATTATAATGGTAGGCAATTATCCTACCATCAATCGAAATTGAGTTGTGCAGTAATCATTATAATGCCAGGCCCATTTTCCTACTGCCAGCGAGCTTACTGCCAGTCACACCAAGTTGGTGAGTTTCCATCAAAATAGCAGGCCACTATGCCTAATGCCAGTCACATTTTAGATTAAGACATTTCTTTATAAGGGCGGGCACCCTTGCCTACTGCCAAACACAATCGGGTAGGGGAGTTTTAAAGAAAACTGCATGCTCACTTACCTTCTGCAAGTCAAATCGAGAAGTGAACTATTCATTACATTTGTAGGCCTTCCTTACGAATGACAGTTACACAGGAGTTGGAGAAGGAACCCTTTCCTACTGTCAGTCAAAGTCAGTGTGGGGAGTACTGATTACAATATCAGACCCACCGTTTCTCGATCGCTAAAAATAGACATACGAAAGTATATGCGTGTTTACAATATTGAAGACCTTCATTTACAGATTAACTGCTACTAAATGTACGACATATCGACAAAGGATTATACCATAAGACACGCCGGATTTAGTGGCCTAAATGGCTGGTCCTATGGTATGTCATCTATTTTTGGGTTAGATTGAGTTAGAAACGTGGAACAGGGTAAAGGTTTTGTAAGATTATCTCACATTACATTACTTTTCGGATAATTATGTGACAGCTACATACATAGCATATGGCTCACATATGCCTACTGGGTGGGCCAATTTTCGTGAAGGGTATGATGATTCTGTATTTCATATAAGTAATTGAAAGTATGAACTAAGCATGTGAAAATTCCAAATTGACTTAACATCGATTAATAGAGAAAAATCAAACGTAAAAGGGATACAGATACGGCAAAAAGTAATAAGAACAAGGTTGTAGATCATTCCAAATTGAACGGAGATTGTGCAATCCGTTATGTGATAGGAATTTCCGAAGGTCTGCACCATCATTAACATTGCCTGCATATTTCGATATTCTTCGGGGATAAAAAGTGAAAAATTTAATGATCAAGGATGTTTTCCGTTCGTTACAGGCTAAAACGTAGAATTTTGTCAAAATGTAATTATCTTCTTTTTCTTCTGGCAGATTATGCCGCAATCTGGATTTTGGGCGAGGCGGGTAAAAATTAGGACTTTCAGGAAACTAAATCAAAAATTATGGAGATGGTCATTATTACCCCTTAAACGGAAAGCTGTACGAAAATTTCGCCAAAATAGTCAATGTAGAGGCACACAGTCGTTACGATTTGATTTATATAGATAAGGAATCTGCTCCATGTAAAACACCTTTTCGGCTATGTCCGCTGGACTTAACCTGCAAAAGTGACCATTCATGATATCTCCCTTATTAATCCTCCTGACGGAAGAATGCACATGAAAAAAAGGTTTAGAGGTGGAATTCCATTACGTTTGGTCGATTTCCAGTCAGGTTGTTCTTGTTCTGTATATATTGTGGAAAAGTAAAATCACCATTTCGGTTCCCTATAAACCGCCAGTCCATTCCGGAACATGAAATGTTATTTACGTTTAAAACCTACCTTTGGACAGGTGGATGCTAAGTAAAAATTTTGGTTCGAATGTCTTCAGTAGTTTTCAAGTTGTAAGGAATACGCTTTGCACGCACCCGCTCGTGAGTTAAGTCCGATGGGACTTGTACAGGAAAACGGTCCGTTAATGATATATCCCTTATTAATCCTCGTATCGAAATGATGTCTATGAGAAAAAAGGTTTAGAAATTAATATCTACCAAGGTAGGTAGATTTCCATTAAGTTTGGTTGTGTATATTTTGTGGAAGTGCAAAATCACTGCTTCGGTTTCGTATAAACCCCCAGTCAGTTCAGGGATTTAGAAACAATATTTGCCCTAAAACCTATCAAGGACAGGTGTATTCTAAATATGAGTCTTGGTGGAAATACATCCAGTAGTATGTAGCACTCGCGTACATACGGCGTAATTAAGGAAGAAAATAATACAGTTAGGAAAGTTGAAAGTAATAGAAAATGGATTATAACTGAGGAGAGCCGGATAACGACAAATATGTAAATGCCATGTGAATGTATTGGAAAATCAAATGCCCCTTAATAAATTATGCTAGTGTGAGTTATGGATATAATAAAGAGGTAAGAGAGGAGAAAAGAGAGGAGAAATTTAGTTCCAGTGATTCTTAGGTAAACAAATAATAAGAAGATGACTAATGGTGTTATTACTTAATCTATACGAGGGCGGTTATAACATCCAACGATATTCCGCCAATATCCCGCAGATAGGCCGATTGACGCCTCTCTTGCCTTCTACCCAAGGAACAACCACGAATTTAAAAGCATGATGAGGAAAATGGCGTTGGCATGGTAACCTGTAGGTTCGTTGTCGGTCTGTCGGTCACTTAATGCAGAGCATGGTACCAGCGGAAAGTTGTAAATTTCTCCGTCATGTGAAGAGTAAGGTAAATTATGAACATAACGAAAGTTGTTTATAATGAAGAGACGTTTCACGTACGGTAAACTAAGTTTACAGAAAATCAATAGTATAAGAGAAAATGGAGGAAAACCATTCTGGTTTTCCTATAACCCCCGTCTATTCAAAGATTTTAAAATGATATGCATATCTAAACCTTCCTCGGGATGAGTATACTCTAAATGTGAAGTTTGGTTGAGATCTATCCAGCCGTTTCGAAGTGATGGTGGAAAAACCATTCTGGTTTTCCTGTAAACTCCCCGTCTATTCAAAGATTTTAAAATGATATGCATATCGAAACCTTCCCCGGGATGAGTGTACTCTAAATATGAAGTTTGGTTGTGATCTATCCAGCCGTTTCGACGTGATGGTGGAAAAACCATTCTGGTTTTCCTATAAAACCCCCGTGTATTCAGAGATTTTAAAATGATATATATATATCTGAACCTTCCCCGGGATGAGTATACTCTAAATATGAAGTTTGGTTGAGATCTATCCAGCCTTTTCGACGTGATGGTGGAAAAACCATTCTGGTTTTCCTATAAACCCCCCGAGTATTCAAAGATTTTAAAATGTCATGCATATCGAGACCTTCCCCGGGATGGGTATACTCTAAATATGAAGTTTGGTTGAGATCTATCCAGCCTTTTCGACGTGATGTTGAAAAAATACATTCTGGTTTTCCTATAAAACCCCCGTGTATTCAAAGATTTTAAAACGATATGCATATCGAAACCTTCCCCGGGATGAGTATACTCTAAATATGAAGTTTGGTTGAGATCTATCCAGCCGTTTCGACGTGATGGAGGAACAGACAAACAGACAGACAGACAGACAGACAAACAGACAAACAGACACGAAACGTAAAAACCACCGATTCGGTCTTGAGTTGACCTAAAACGGATAAATATCTGAAAAATTGGCAAAACAAAAGAAATTACAGACAGCGGACCCCCTACAATTTTATTTATATAGATTTACCTCATCAGTGTTATGTGGAATCTATTTGATTCAGGCAAAATTCGTCAGGTAGAAATTCACAGGCTAGTGCAATATTTCACAATTTTCTGACAAAATTTATCCGCTACTTTGTTTCAGGGTACTATAATTTATTAATCGCTCTGTACACTCCCTCTTAAGTTATTTTATTACCAGAATCACTCTCTGTCCTAATGAACTCCGTTATTCATAACTTACCGAGAAATATTGCATTATACATTGAAAAAGATTCTCAAATTATTTTAATATATGTGTTCTGTGAGTCCCAAGAAGGTATAATGAATTCACAGGGTTTACTGTAACAGGAATGCTAATTATTCCACCTACCCCCTCTCGTTTTATGATTATGAAGGTGATTTTATCCAGTGCCTAACTCAGACATTCCAGTTTATCTTCATAGTCGTCCGATGACTTCTGTTCTAAGTCGACGATCCCTGCTTCCAAAGTTCGATCAAGATGTATCGTATTACACACTGATGTTTCAACTTGCTGTATACTTTCGCTCTATGAATTGCTCCCAATTAAAAACATTTTAGTCTAGTCATTTTGATACAATTTCTTGTTACGTATAAAACCTTTGCTTGCTCTGTCATTCATTATCCTGCTACAGACGTGCCCTATAACTCATTTCCGTTTCAATATGTACTCTTGCCACCTCTAGTACTGCGTTCTTGTGTGGTAATCAATCTCTTTCAACAATTTTAACCTGTATATCGTCTTCTCTAAGGACATTTTCGCTCATCTTAATTTGCACTCCTGCATATTGCCTTTATCTGTAACATTTTACGTGCCCATCCATCAACAAACGAAATTCCATATGCCTTGGCGGTTGTAATACTCATTTCAGACCACATGATGATTTTTTTGCCGTACATTACAGGAGGGTGTTCCCAAACATGTGGGATATAATCGTGGTAATACTCTTCAAAAAAACGCAAAAAGTCACTATTAACATATGTCCTACGATCGATTGTTTTTGAGCTAAACCTGTTTTAGTTATTAGCTTGAATACGGGCAGTTAGGATTAAGGTTGGAAACAGGCATGCCATTACGGGCATTGCAATACTTCGTCAGCGTGTGGAACAAGGTTGCCATCCAATACGTGAAATGCCTGGAGTGTTCGGACGTGTCCGAGAGTGAATGCAGTATCCCTGCTGGCACACCAACATGGCGACATCTACTCGACGTGGGATGCGCAGGTAAGGTTATTAACAATACGTCCCGTACAAAGTTCTTAAGTCACTAATCCGTAAACGACCCACCGTAGGGACTTCTTGTCTTGTTTTGGGGTGTACCATCCTCCACCGATTACTTCCAATATATTTGGGAACACGAGTATATAGAATAAGGTTTCCGATTCTTCATAGTCACAGTTTTCTGTGATCGACTGATCCCCATCAATTTCTCATTCAGTTCTTCCAGTGAAATCATCAGTTAGCATTATACTATCCTTACTGTTATTCCTGATTACTACATCACTCACTGCTCCATAGAACCTCCATTTTCATCCTCATTTGATAGTAATGAGTCCAATAAACGAGTCAATTTTAATTATTGCAACTAACAAATCTACCACCATTCAAAAACTTAGCAAACAGAAACTTCATGCATACAGCAGTTTTGTAATGAACAAACCCACTTCCCACCCTGCCCTTCAAATTTTCACCACTTCGAAAAACATTACCTCAAACCTCCTCCTTCTTATACTCCGTAACGCGAATATACAACATATTTACCTTGCTGTACCATGTTTCCTAACATAGTGTGTGCTAATTTTTTCCATATGCTTCATTAACACTGTTTGTACATATTTGCAGGTGTTAACACCATAAATTACAGGAGGGTGTATCCAAACATGTGGGATATAATCGTTGTTATACACTTCATAAAAACGCGCAAAAGTCCCTATTAACATATGTCCTACTATCGATCGTTTTTGAGCGAAGACTGTTTTAGTTATTAGTTTGAACGCTTGAACCTTATTGGAAAAAGTTCGTTTTCACATAGTTGCTAAAAAGTCTATAACCTGAAAATAGATGACGATAATTACTGCTAAGGCATCTTGAGTGCACATAGTTAACTTTAGTGAAGCCAGCTACAGCCTTTGCTTTCCAGTAAACGCAGAGAGACCCTTTTGCACCAACAGCTGGCCATCAGAAGACTGGATAACCCTAGATGACTGATCACAACCAGGGTCACGACTCACATTATATCCCATAACCTCACACCCATAGTACAGTAAATCGGCATTCCGTCTCTCAGGGCCACTTATCAGCCGTTGCCGAAATTTCGTGATCTAGATCTTGACTAAACGCCATGAACTACACAGTTCAAAAACATTAGGGGAACATATTTTGTAACGTCTGGTATGTGAACGTTAATGTGGTAGATTGGGTTCCAATGGTCGTACAGCACACCTTGAGAACTTAGCTACTCAGGGTATGTCAAATCGAAGTTATACTCCATCTGTACGCGTAGCCATGCATTACATGTTAGGTGACCCCTCAAAACAAAGTGAATAGCGGTGCGTGCGTGTGTCGTTGTGAGGTACACAGATTACTGCGGTCATTTGAGCACGTTGTGCGTAAACCAGCACATCACATGAGACATCTTAACGAGGTTCAAGTCTCAAGGGCCGTCACTTTGATCGAGGGAAGATGAACTTTCGGACGTATTGCTGTGGATCTCAATGTCTTTCAGTCAGTTAATCAACGCTTGTGGACTTGCTACCGTGAGACCAGCCAGTTCACATGGACGGCTGGACAATGTCGTGGACGTTTGACAACCCCACAGGATGACCGATATCTGACCATCTATGCCATCCGGCTTCGTTAGCAGCTGCCAGAGAACTGCTTCTGACCAGACAGTAAGGAACAGGTTAAGAGAAGTATGCTTGCGACCCAGAGGTCCAGTTCGAGTGCCCCGTTTAACACAGCCACATCGCGCAGCTCGCCCACGTCAACTGACAAGACCTGTGTTGTTCACATACGAGTCCAGATTTCCCGTGACACAGAATGGTAGACGTCAACCTTTATGGAGACGCCAGCACCGTGGTAAGCAGTACATGCCAAATGTTGTCCAGGAAAGCGACCGATTCGAACAAGGTTTTGTGATTGTTTGGGGTGGCATCAGTATTTATGGCCGTACGGATCTTATCGTCGTCCGTGGTAATATTACCGCTGCGGGGTACATCGAGCAGATACTCCTACAACATGTGCTGGATGCTACATTCGGGTGTTGGCCCTGAATTCGTACTCATGCACGACAATGTAGCGCGCATCACCAGAGCTGTCTTGTGAGAAATGGACATTCAAGAGATGTGATGGCCAGCAGTGAGTCTCGACTTTACTCTCATCCAGCATGTGTGAGGTAAGCTCAACAGACGTGTTCGTGGGTGTCCTATTCCACCACAAACTCTCCAAGACCTCGAACAGGCTTTCATTGAAGAATTAGACCTGATAGCGCAACGTGAACTGCGTCGACTTATACGGAGCATGTCACGTAGGTGCCAAGCTGTGATAAACGCTCGTGGAAGACATCACTGTACTGAAGTTCTCTAACTGTGATAAAAATTCACCTTGGAGGGCTGTTGTCACTTTGTTTTCGACCCTATTTGGACATTTTCGTTTGTGTTCTGAAAATGAACGTGAATCCATCGATGTTCTTTTGTACACTTCAACGGTAGGGAATAATAGTTTAGCTGGTAATATACCTGGGTGAGAGGTATTATCTTGTGAAGCATGGCATACGTTCAAAGACACGTTTCCCTAATTTTTTAACTGTGCATTAAATTTATTATTATTTAAATACCGGCAGTCTTACTAATAAAAGTCCTTATACAGTTGTTTAACACTTGTATACTGGGAAGTATACATTGAATAAACCCTGTATAAGATTTGCATATTTTTCTTACTAAAAAACGTGGCATAGGTATTGTATTACTACATATACTGCAAGTATACACTCGTTCGAAGCCGTAGGAATCACTTCCCACAGTTCACTGACGCATTTCTTCACGTTCGTAGTCGCTTTTGCTGGTTACGACTATCTGTGTATAAATCTGAATATTATCGGTTGAAAATGGTGAATATACAGTTATGTACAGATTTTCATGCTGCATTTAATGCCGTTAACAGAAATAATGTTAAAATGTAATCAAAAGTGAAAATATTTATGTAATGGATAGTTACGTCAAATAAAAAATCCTCATTGCATGGAACTTAGTATATCACAACTCCCATTCCACCTTCAATATGTTTGTAATTTTTTCACTGCTGGTAAAGAAATATTTCGGCTCAACGTATTGTTCCCTGGTGGGGTGACAACTGCGTCATTCAATTAGAATTATTTATTAAGGGATATATTTCATATTCGCTAAGCAAGAATATTTTACATTTGCACATTGTGGGCCCACTGGGCAGTTGGTAAGGTGTTGCGACACCCACACAGACTTCTGTCACTACGAGGATTACGGTCTCAGAAGGAAACACAATAGCCAGCAAAATTAGTATTCCAAGAACTACTGCCAAGTTGGAAAGAGAACGGAAGGGCTATTTTCAAACCCAACTAAGAAATACGTTGCCAAGGGCTAGCCGATCTACTGAACGAAGGGATCAGGTCATGCAAGATTCTTGGAAATGACGTCATGGACAATCCAAGGCTGGAGACGGGTTTGAAGCTTGCAGTTGGTAGAACTAAGAATTAGATGAGATTTCAAACTCCCGCTTAGCTGTGGACCAATAGTAAAATTCGCTGGGGAGGATCAGTCAAGCCAACATTGTATTATAAGACGCGATATAAAGGCTAACTTCGCGGATTATTTAAAAAAAGGAAAACTGAATACTGATTCCGCTAACTGTAGCATATCTTGGGTAGGAACCCGGGATGGTATTCTATAATCCCGGGTTGGTCTTTCCTCGGGAAAGGTGAAGGCGACGACATAGTACAGTACGTACTCGCGCTCACATTTCCAACAGGTAAGCGTCTCGACTACATGTTGTCGTGGTATTATCACGAGGGTCGTGGTTTCAATCCTCGGCAATCAACGGTTCAACCACCCAAGTGGATGGGTGGTGAACAGTGTCAAATTGATTTATGAAACATTTCAGGAATGATTTGCCAAAATTCTAGGCAAATAAGGATCTACTGTGTCAAAACTATTTATGAAATATTTCAGAAATGATTTGCCAAATAACGGGCAAATGAGGGTTAACAAATGTTTTGTAGGTTCCAGTTTGTCTTTAAATAAAATGCTCCTTGAGCATTTGCAAGGAAACAGTTCCTAGTTATTTTTCTTGTAGAATAGTAAACCCGTGGTGACCGTTTAAATTATCCATCCCCTTTTCTAGGACGAAGCCTCCAAACATTTCCCTTTGATCTGTTTTAATGTATTTTTGTGCGTTTATATGATGAACCTTAAAGTTAATAATTTGAGTGCCCCGTTCAACCTTGTAGTACTAATTACTCTAGATACTCATATATTGATTTGGAGATTCCGTGCCTTCATTTTTTTTGTTTATGGTTTGCGTTAGATTCGAACCGTAACACCCCTGAGATAAATGCTGATTGAGACTCAGGCCTTGAGCGGGTGCAGTGTATAAGTCTGATTTCAAATTTGTATGATAAAATAATTCAGTGTATATCTTTCCTAACAGACATGTTCAGAATTTGGTATGCGCAAAACACGGGGAGTCAAAGCGAGGCTAATGGTCTTCGTATACGGAAGTTACATTTAATACAAACCTGAAGTCTTCATCTCGCTTAGTTCTTAATTAATGACGAGAAGAACGTCTCGTTTGTTTAGTTTTCAGGCGTGACACTGCTGGCTGGCTGATTTGCTAGTGGGAATCTCCTAAACAGTGCGCATTTAAATCGCGAGGCAGTCGTATGGAGTGCAGTGTTCATTTTATCAGTGGTTTAATATAGATCAAATAAAAATCAGTGATAAATGTACAATTCTTGAGGACAAGTGGATTGTGTTTGTGTAGTTTGCGGATGCGTGCTTGTGTTTGTGGGTTTTTAGTTCAAATAACAAAGGCAGAAAGTTGACAATAGACTCTCAAATTAAGAAGAAACTTTCCATAGTAATAATTGCCACTGGTAATAATTACTAACCTGTTTCCGCTCTCATGTCCTTAGTGCTGTGCGAACTTGAAGTTCAAAGGTATAAAGCCATCTCTAGCATCTTTCATTAAGTCATTTCTGTGTTAATGACAATTCGAGCATACTCCTTCGTAAATGAGCCCCCGGTGCTCAGGCGGCAGTGCGCCGGCCCCTCACCGCTGGGTTCCGTGGTTCAAATCCCGGTCACTGAATGTGAGATTTGTGCTGGCCAAAGTGGAGGCAAGACAGGTTTTTCTCCGGGTACTCCGGTTTTCCCTGTCATATTTTATTCCAACAACACTCTCCTATATAGTTTCATTTCATGTGCAATTCATTAATCATTACTCCAGAAGAGTGTTACAGGCTTCGGCAGCCGGCGAAATTCCTGCCGTCGCCGCTAGATGGGGCTTCATTCATTCCATTCCTGACCCAGTTGAATGACTGGAAGCAGACTGTGGATTTTTCCTTCGTAAATGGATGTTTACTTTTAAAACTTCCGTCATCTAACAGAAATGTGTCACTCCGCTTCTTAAAGTGTTTTATTATCCGAATATTTCCATCCTCCATAATCTCAAATTGTTCTGTCTTCTACTGTATGATAAAAATATCGTGAAAATCATCAATGTTATTTTCCGTTCTTTCAATATGGTCTCAATGGATAAGTCGGATATTTCACCACCATTATATTACTGCAGACAGTAAATGCCACAAAAATTAAATGATCACTTGTTCCTTTTTCGTCACTCGCTGCTATACAACACTTATACAAGGATCCTGGTCTGTATAAGTAATTCAGTGAGTAACTATAACAGATACATACATAGGAAGCTTATACACGGTTTATTAATAACAAATTGTATATAAACGGTGTATAAACCAGGTATAAACGTTTATTAGAAAGACTGATGGATAACTGTAACAGATTTGGACACAGTAGGCTTATACACGGTTTATTAGTAACAAATTTCACGTAAACGGTCTACAAATATTGTACAAAAGTAATACACCGTTTATTATTAAGACTGTAGTTGTATTACACGTCGTTGAAGGGACGATCACATAGCATGTGCATGATTATATTTTGTCGTTCCCAGCTACTTCCTGCAAGTGGCAGCGGAAGAGACGAAGCACATCACAACAAACCATGGTTTAAATAATGCTATTGTTGAATAATGTTATGAGATTTCGATATTTTAGGACTTCACATTTAGTTTTCTATGAATCTGTGATATTAGGGCATCTAATGTAAAGAAAGTCCTTCCTTATTTCATATCCTCTCTTGCTTCATTCTTCAAGATATCGTTCCTTCACGAATGTTCTCTCATTTTTAAAGTCATCTTCGCAATTTTCCTGGTTGGTATTGAATGATGACCATGCAGTTTTGCACTTAAAGACAGTTAACACGATTGAACGGTGTTAATATAGCATGATAGCTATGCTCGGCATTGATATGGGCTAAACAACAAAATTCTGAATTCATATATTTTATTATCATAGTCGATACGATAAAAATGTATAAGACATGAATGATTAGCAATTATATTCTCTATAACATTCATTATTACCCAGTACTTCCCGAAAGGACCGATAACATAGGTATATAGAAATTAAATTTTAGGCAGCTTCCCCTAAACTTCCATTTCATCCAGTGTGAATACAATTAATTATAGTCTTGACGGTAGTGCCTTATCCGCCGAATTTATTTACTGATTTACATTAAATCCTGCTTACCCATTTTCTAGTAGCTTCGTACTGATATAGACTTAGCAACAAAAATTGTAATTAAAAAACGTGACTGTTATTATAGCCAGTAGAATAAAATGTATGAGACATAAATGATCAGAAATGAAATTCTGTATAACCTTAGTTATGTAGTATTTATCGATAGGATCATTATTAACATAGATTTTGAGAATTAATTATCCATGCCTTCCCCTAACTTACCATTTCACTTAGCGTGAATAAACTTATCTATAGCCTAGATTGTAGTACCTTATTATCAGACTTTACTGTACATACCAAGTCTCATTAAATTTTGTTCAGCCATTTCTTCGTGATGCGCGATTATATATACATACATACACACATAAATACATACATACATACATACATACATACATACATACATACATACATACATACATGCATACAGATAGACAGGCAGACAGACAGACATACAGACTGACAGACAGACGGAGATGACGGAAAGGTAAAAAGTGAATTTCCGTGTTACTGTAGACACAACCAATACAGAAATACCATACTTTCTAAATTTTGATCTATATCTAGACAAAGCGCATATTTTATATAATGGATTATAATTCACGTTAATGTGAACAAAAGTAAGATATATTGTGCTATCACTCTTAAAACTATCTCCACCAACACTCTTAAAGAAATTCCGGATAAACGGTTACAAATGACTGAATGAATACAATAACCACCCTCTTTCAATAATATCCATCATGCTGTTAATTTACTGGCAGCTGAACACAAGAAACTATAATTATAATGAAACTCCCAGACTTATTTCCCTTGGTACGTGTTAGTCAGTCAGGTATTCTGTTAAACCTGTGTCCCTTGGTACTCATGTGCTGTTAATAGTGTTGTTGGCATTGTTTATCGGATGAGGTTTAGAGTAGAAATCAGCTTGAATTCACTTTAAACGCCATTTACATCTCAAATCCACCGTAACCCGCACTACTATCTTGATTGGTTGAACTGCAGCCGTCCAAATCGATAATGTATACTCGGTACGGCTCACCATAATATATTCTTTATTCTTCCTCTACAAATATTTACACTGTCAATGGTATAACGATTAGTTTAACTAGTATGAATTGATGTCAACATTGTTCTTTAGTAACAGCAAAGACATTCTCTTTGCTATCCATGGTAGACAGCAAGTTCCAATTTTGACGTTATTATTAGGATCCACGACATCCACTTGGTATTTTATAAGGTTTAAAAATACGATTAATCCTTCGTAAGCATTAGTGAATAGGCCGAAAAAATTGAATATCACTTATCTTCAAAATAGAAAGTAAAACAATTATTCATTCCAGAGAAAGATGGTTTATTTCTTTCCGGAATGAACCTCAGAGGTGCAGATTCCTCAAACACAAAGATGAATATAAGTGTATAAAGTTCCAAGGAGCTCTTTCTAAACAGAGTCATTTATAAAACTTATGAACTATTAAAATAAATTCATAATATATTGGAAGAGGATATTTCTCTATGAAATTCCAGCATATTGAATATGTGCCTTGATGTATGTTAGTGTGGGCAGGAAGGCTCAATAAGCTCCTTACAGGCCCACTTTGAAACATTTTTAATAACTTTATTGTATTCTTAATACGACGGATGGAATCTACTCTTTGAAATTTCTTGAGACTACCTGCATTTATATACAGGAATGTATCATGCTAATTTGTCTATAACATTATTTACGCAAGAGTTTTAAAATTAACAATTTCTCAAAATCAGCCGTTCATATATGAGGTGAATAAATGCGAACCGTATTGTGTTTAATACACAAAAATGGAGCTCTTTCTGAAAGCATTTTTAAAACAAGCGAAATTTATATAACTACAATTATGTACAAAATGGATTTTATGTACTGAACGAGTTTGCCATGCTGTTAGGAGCGTGTAGCTTTGATTTTGTTTCAGGAAATAGGGGATTCCAATTCCACCGTCTACAGTATTTACGGTGGTTTTCCTTGGATTCCCATTTTTACACCAGGCAAATATGTATATTAATTAAGGCCATGGACGCTACCTTCTCAATCCTAGCCCATTCCCGAACTTGCGTCGCCGAGGACCTCCGATGTATTAATGCGACGTTACACCACTAGCAAAAAGTATAATAAAATTATAATTATTGTAAAATATGCATACGGTATCATAGGGAATGCTAGTATCGGTATAGTTTTAATAAAGATTTACTGAATATTTGTAAATATGTTTAGGACCATTACGTACAATGAAATAGATAATATTCTAAGTCGGAGTTAGTGCGGTTACTTGAGATTGTACACTAGTTTAGTACAGGTTGGTAGCAAAATTAATATAAACGAAATAACGTTCCAAAACATAACGTTTAAATGTTGTAATGTCACAATCTTTAGAAAAACTTTTCATTTTATATTGTAACCGTTCAAGTATAAGTATAATTAGGAGTTCGAAGAAATGTTGTAGATGTGCCTCGGCCTTACTCAACGGTGATCCATGAGATTCCACTCGCGAGCGTACGGGTTCAACCAGGCACCGGTTACAATTCATGGCAATCAATAGCATGTTATCATCGTCATTATGAGAATCTGTACCTTATAATTATCTGAGGCTATTTTAACTCTTAATCTATAAATGACAATACTGAGAATCGATTTTAATTGGAAAGGATGTTCCGCTTTAAACAAATCAATTAATTGATAAAATATAATTAACAACAATAATACATGAAAACTTGAAACATGGATGGATAAGTCAAATACTGAACATAGTAATCAACGCATTTAAAAATAAATACTGGTGTACTTTTGTTGGCCGTAATTTCCTGCTCGTAAGACGCTACAATTTTATATAATCAGAACAAATGTGTTGGCAAACCAATCCTACCTTAAGTTAAACAAGCAAACGAATCGTTATTGCCAACATGAAAATTGCCGAAGGCTTATAAGTACAGTTTACAGTATAATGTTTTACATTATTGATTTTTTCCACCGCGAAAAGTAAAAAAATATTTACTCGTTCATATCTATTCGTTTATAGGTCAAAACCTTGTCCTTTAATATTCTATTAATTATAATCCTCGCGTAGATCAACGAACTCTAACAACTTGAGTGTTCACTACGTAAATGTGTGCAACTTCGTGGAATCTAAAATAAAACAATCATGGACATTCAAAACAAGATCCGCAGCTAATCTCAGATAAATAATTGCAGGAGCTGTGAAATAAAGAACAACATAATCCTGATGTCGTCAAATTGCTGCACCTAAAATAGACATTCGAAACTACATAACACCATCATAAACAATCATGATTTGATATTATTAAGAACCACAGCATCTGGATCCGTTCATAGGTTTTCCTCCAGTGGTCTGAAGTTCGACTAATATCTACGAGACACGTGGATTACAACAACTGGTATTCTACATTACATAATATGACCCTAACTTCATCTCCAATCGTTATGTAACTCGTAGGCCTCTTCGGCATAATAATGTATCGAAGATCTTCCTCTCATATTTATCTATCCATGCATATAACATTCATTCCATGACCACATCTCGAATTAATATTATTGATGACAATTCAAATGTTCGCATGATGTGCAATTTTTCCGTTACCTTCACTGTCAACATTATTGGGATCCTTCGAAGACGACATTACATTGCAAGTAATGCTTATTTAGGAACAAAATATTACAACATAACCATCGCGCATAACACCATTTTAATTACTTCGAAGACCCTCTCATTCAACCATATCATATCATTTTATCTACGCATCATGCTTATCCAAAATCCTTCCTTTAAATACACAAGCTCAAAATTGCCGGAGATGAATATTTCGGTTCCAAATACATGTGAACTTCACCACCTACGACAACTCGGGTTAACAAAGTATTTCTCTCATGAAGACTCATTCGCGTTATATGGAATATTCCTTTAGAAGGAAACTTCCACTCTCGACACACAAAATAAATAATTTATATCATCCCAATAAGAACTATCCACATATTGATTGGTACATTAAATTAGTTAGGAAGACCGTACTTAGAAAACGATCAATTAATTCTTGGTAAAATTCCATATGATAATCCATGGCTGTGTGCTGGAAACCAGATGAAATAGCACATTATAAATTATGATTGCAATTACGCCATTATTTAGGAGGATTATCACACTCCTCGAATATCACAAAATGCTTAGAGATGGTCTTTTAGCGTCGCTCAAGTTGTATACACATATAACACGTCACATATACAAAGGTGAAAGAAAAACTATATCTACGTAAAGTATAATTCTAACAAAACAAGAAAAAGGACAAGTTTTTGGTACTCAACGTATCTGACGCATTATTGAAGACACAGCTCCATCATTATGGTGGTTGGAATATTATCATTTTGTTGGTTTTAACACATGTTCCAGGCCCGCCGGGATTCCAACCCGGTTTAGGCCTGCATGACCATACTGGTGGATTGTCTCAGTATAACAATATTACATCCGACTTGACATCTTGTAAACTGCAACTTATATAATGCGATTAGTACAGTATTACACACCAAAACTGATATATTAATGTTTTGATACAACACTCGCCTTGTTGTTTTTCTATATAAAGCTATGATTTATATCTTTGCAATTTACTTTTCTTACTAGCATATATTAATTATACAGATTCAATCAGTCCGCAACCAGCTTTCATCTCATTCATGTATGTGTGTCAATGACGACGCTCATTCACCTTCTCTCATTGTTTTTAATAAAAACAAAACCCTATTCTGTAATCACAATAATATAATTGCATGCGATATTATACTTGAGAATTAATCATTGCCATATAACCTCCCTTTTAATATTTCTGACGTTCGAGGAACATTTTCCTTGACATAAATTACACTCACGATCGGGAATGCTAACACTGGAATGCATCTAATAATTCATATCGTTTTCTTCAATCGTGTCCTAATCGATTGTTTCATAAACGAATTCTCGATCACTTGTAGATGTTCATAGTAGCCAAATAATGCACGACTAATGCAAGTGAAAGTGAATTTGACATATGTCATTCATGATATTTACTTCAGTCCATGGCCTCCGTCGTATAAACTGTTACCGGAACTTAACTTTGCGCATAAGAAATCAGTTTACTCTCCCGTCGAATACAGTGCTTTTCATTCGACAGTAGTTGATTGTACTTCAATACTAAACTTCTCGACGTGAATTTGTTAGATACCACGGGATTCTGGGCTTATGAATTTTCATATATTTAATTTCCTTAAAGCTTACCAATCAATCTTGCGAGTTACTTCAAATTATCAATGTATCTGGACGTAAATTGACTGGACGTATACTTTCACATGATTTCAAACAGCTTCCATACCATCATAAACTTCAATAATTCCGTCATCTTCCACTCAGAATCCATTGAGAGGTTATAATATATACTGTACACAAGGAGTAAAGAAAAATTTCCTCAGCTGTTACTAACGTTCACCTTTGTTTCATATTAAGCAAGATCGTCCGATGTTAAACCAATTTCAATCTGAAACGCGTTAGAACTGTTACCACCAGGAATGTTCTGGGTTGTAGAGACGTTCTTGTACATTCGCTCAGAACAAATGTATGAGTGCATTGTATTGTGTAAGTTTCTCGTAGGCACTCTTTTCTCAGAAATATAATTATGTGTGTGTTGAGTATCCACAGGGTTTGTATGCACATGGGAGGTGAATTATATTTTGGTAATAACTAATACAATTATGTTTGTTTTGGGTAACAACAAGGTTTTAAACTACAAGGGATGTGAATTATATTTTAATAAAACTAACATTGAGTTATATAACACTAAATTCAATAAACATACAATGCCATTCGCTCATTCTTTCTTTGAGTAACCCCTCATCCAAAAGAAGTAATTCACCCTTGGAGGGTGAATTCATATAAGGACACAAGGATCCCGAAATGGCAAGAGGTTTTACTTAAAACGTTATGCTTATTTCTAAGTACATTATATTACTTCTACGGGCATCTAAGGGCAATAGAGACTGTAACACTATCCAAGTACTGACAGTGTTAAACAATGATTAATCCACTCTTATAAATACGATAGTTAACATTATAGAAAATATTGATCTTTATAATTGTTTTCCAAGTCTGAAAAGAGGAATACCTTTTTGTACATATATATTTCATGCAAATGGCATGTAGGTAAATAAACCTTGTTTAAAGTAGTATTATGTAGTAGTTTACGTTTTATATTATTGATATAGCACAGTCTACCGAAACCTCGCATTAAAAGTAATCAGGGAAACTTGATGGATGTACTATTAATAAGGTAGTAACCAATTAATCACTGATGACTGATGGCTGTCGCCTAGTTCACGGGTTCCCTCTCTATTATTTAACTAAAGGTTCCATAAATGATTTTAAGTAAGTTTGAAATCTATTGCCAACATAACCATTGGCAGCAACCTACTCAATGATCTTCTATACCAAATAAAAATATCACTTCCGTGTTTCATTGTTTGGTTGTTGAGTAAAACATGTATCAACTAGCTCATAAAATGCATACTCAATTTGGCATCATCATTTCACAATCAAAGATTTCATGTTACCTGTCAGGCCTTAACCTTCTGCCATTCCCAGGAACCTCACTGGCTTCGAGCATGTTGCACAAGGAAGAATGCTATGAATGCTAATAGAGGGTTGGCTCTGTTTAACTGACAAAATGAGAGTTCTAGTAAATTGTTTTTGTCTTACTATACAAGAATTAAGCCCTATGTAAGGTGAATTAAAGAAGTAGATTTTGAGACAATAGGGATAAGCAATATTATACTTGAATATAGAAGGATGTCTTGTGAGCTACTTCCATATCCCACATACAGAGAGAGCTACGCTTAGTTCAGCAGAGATCTATATTTGATGTTGGATTGTTTTATCGTCCTTATTTTCGAAGCCATTCTGTCGAAATAGGGGACTTCACAGAAGTGGGATACACGGTGAGTTACACTTGTACAGGAAATTTTCTAAATTATTTAGGCACTCATTCAATGTTTAACTTCAACATAAAAGGAGGAATTTAACTGAGATAATTATCTCCAGGTAAGATTACGATACCCGTATTGCAGTACTGCAGCGAGCACGGTACTCCCTCTCAGGCGCCAAGGAAAACGTGTGAGAATATGCTCCGTCATTATTAAGTACTTTTATATTCAGAGTGCGTAGAAAAGTGGCCCAGAGCTCAAGAGCACTCCATATATCACAACCTTGCTTTTACCGAACTACCCTGTCCTTTTAAAGGTGAGTTATAACTCCTAGTACCGAATATATTTCGCAACATTTTGTTTCATGAATTTGTATCACGTACAGTGTGTATATTCTATCGTTTTCTTATTGAACATCCTTAAAGCATCAGGCAAACCGTATTAATCATTAAAACGCAGTAAGTACCTATCAAGGACAAGCGGAAAATTGTCGTATGAAATGAATAAATACCTGTGGTAAGTTCTTCATAAATTCTTTTTGCCTTACAGTTGCATGCTCTGATGTATTTTATACACTTCAAGGTGACAGAACTACACAACAATTGAAGTGCTTTTATACTAAGACACTACTGTAAGTTACGACTCCCATTATTGCTTATTCATGGAACAATGTACAACGTGGTTCAAAGCAGCCTATACTTAGTATATCGGTATGCCGTGTGATAGTGGTATATTATAATTCAAATTATGCTCTCAGTAGCTATCGTGAATGTGTGATTATCGAGGAATTTTCTTTCGGTCAAAGCAGCCCATACTTAGTATATCGGCATGTTGTGTGATAATTCAATTATAATTCCAATTATAATTCAAATTATTCTCTCAGTAGCTATCGTGAATGTGTAATTATCCAGGATTTTTCTTTTAGTCCTTGAAAATGATGAAATATTTCCTGATATGAAAGCCCTGGGAAGTGTTATCAACTGAATGTATAGACTTACTCAGGAATTAATGAAGCTGTAGAAGAGATTTATAGGGCACTTTCTCAACATATTCTTCAGCATGAAATAAGTAACTTGCGTTAAATAACAGTCTCTCGGTATGGTTACGATTCTCATATTGTAGTGCTTCTATGGTGAGTATAAACACTTTGTAATTTCATATAGTGAATATAGACACTTGGAAACATATTTGTTTAAAATTTGGGTGTTGTGCGTGTTGACAAAATTGTGCTATTTTTTCAAAATGCGAGTAGTTACATACATCTTACAGGTCGTATCTTGAATGGTTAAAATACAAGTTTACCATTGGATTAGGTGGAAAACTCATATGATGCCTGGATTCTGAATACCACTGAGTACGGCATAAATACCAACATTTCCGAACTGACAAGAAAATTGTTTAAGCACCCAGAAAGGGAAGGGGAAATGAAATGGCACTTCACATGCTGAGAGGGTATGTGAAGTTATTTCAGTGATTAGAATATCGAGTCAAATTTACAAAGAATTTGGCAGTACGATCCCACACAACGGAATGATGTTGCACCCCGTCTGGCCTTGATGCAAGCACTGATTCGTTTGGAAATGGTGTCATAAAGCTGTTGTGTCCTCTGATAAGACAATCTGGCCTACATCTGTTGTTACTCGTGCTTGATATCCTAGATACTGGCACTGGGACGGAGTTGACGTCCTAGATTGTCCCACACAACTTCTATCGGGGATAGATCTGGGGATCTTGCTGGCCACGGAAGTGCCTGAACATTAAACAGACAGTTCAAAGAGACCCTTGCCGTGTGTGGCCGAGCATTGTCCTGTTCAAAAATGGCACCACGATGCTAACACATGAGACTTGACACATTACGACTCAGGGTGTCCGTGACGTACCGCTTTGCAGTCAGAATTCCCTCAATAACTACCAGCCGTGACCTGAATTCATACCTGATGGATCGCCACACAATGACGCCAGAATTAACACCACTGTGGCTCTCAAAATTATTGATGGAATGAGACCTCTTCCCAGGCCGCTGCCATACTCGTAGATGATGGTCATCGGGGTAAGTGCACAACCGCAATTCATCCCTGATAGCAATTGCGACGAGATTCATCAACAGTCCAAGCTTCCCGGTCAAGGCACAACTCCAAACGGAGGTATTTGTGTTGTGGTGTTAACGGCAGCGTACTCATGTGGGGCGGTAATTCCTTATTCCGGCTGTTGCTAGTCTACGACCAATGGTGCGGAATGACACAGACTGTTGCAGCGTATCCATTACTTATTCTCGGATGGTAGGTGCAGATGTGAAGGGGTCACGAAGGGCTTGGTGCACAATACGGCGATCCTTCCTTGTGGTGTTAAGACGTGGTCGACGAGAACCTCGAGGGTAAGTTTGCCTGCCCTCACGTTCCCATGCAGTCCAACATCGGGCCACTGCTACAACCGAATGCCCCACATATCTGGATACAGCACGTTTCGACCAACCGTCCAAATGGAGACCCACAATTAGGCCGCTTTCAAACACTCCCAGGTGCTGTTTACGCTGTCTCACACGATTTCGCGGCATCTCCGTGTCCTTTAGAGTGATCACTCAAAATCTGACGCTGTTCATCCCCTTATATACCCTACCAGGCCTGGTAACAACAATAAACCCGAACAACACTAATGCACTCAGGTGGCCGTTCTACCTGCCACGGAGAATAGCACCTCTGATCATTTACATAACCGCCGATGGTGTGTGCGTGCACGAAGTTACATTGCCATCCGGCCATTTCTTCGGGGAAATATTGGGTGTGGAGTACGAGCTAACGAAATGACGTTATTGCACTCTGGCCGTTGGTCACTTCGCAGTACGGGAGGGAAGGTTGGTTCGATTTCATACATGTGATGTCTTACCTGAAGGTAATTGATTTTTAAATAACGATAATGATCTTGTGTTATCAAAACTGCAGAAGAGTATTTTTATTTAATGGAGATAAATATACCTGCAATGAAAGTATGCAAATGAGCTGTCTTAGGTGCTGATGTACGAAGCAATGGGCGGATTCCAACGATTACGAATACAGTGAGTAAGGGAAGCCGATGGAGATATAGCAGACTACGGCTCGACGTGGTAATTCTAGAATTAAGGGAAGACAAGGGAAGCAGAAGAGGTTACAGTGCTAGTTGTGAATGGTAAATTCTGAAATCGCTTCGTTCGTTCATAGAGAATTATAGGTGAACCTTGACAGTCAATAATATGTGTGTATATATATATAAAGTACAGAGTGTTCATAAAATCAACGCACTCTAAATTTGAAAAAAATGAAGCTCGTGTATCTGACGGAATAAGCTGACAAGGTGTCCGGCTCCATGGCTAAATGGGTAGCATGCTGGCCTTTGGTCACAGACGTCCCGGGTTCGATGTATGTGTCGTCTTCATCATCATTTCATCCCCACCCCGACGCGCAGGTCACCTACGGCGTCAAATCAAAAGACCTGCACCTGGCGAGTCGAAGTCCTCGGACATATCCCGGCACTAAAAGCCATACGCCATTCCATTTCAGTTGACAAGGTCGGTTTTAAGAATATTCTCAGACCTGACCTAACAGTTCGTGCCACACTGAGACGATGAGCAAGGTCAAACGGGGGCAATGCCGTTTTCGTGCGCACAGCGCGTTTTTGGAAGGTTATTTTTGAGTAGAAGTAATATGAAACGTTTGCGAAAAAAATTGAGACGTCAATTTTCTGACGAAAACATGCCACATAAGAGTGCCGTGTATGGTCTTTTACTCTAGTTTCGAAACACAGGCTCCACAAATGATAGACAGCGAAGTGAGAGACCTAAGTTAAACACAGAGACTTCCGTTCGCAATGTTCAGCAGCATAATGAAATATCTTCGAGGACATGTCTAAGGTGTTTGTCACGATAGCTTGGAGCATATATTACGTCTACACGTAAAGCGCTATAGGTGTCCAAGCTACTCCCTTTTCAATTTATGTTCGTCCAAGATCTGAAACAGACATCTTTATAAAAAAAAAGTCGTAGTTACTATCAGTAAATATATTCTCTACAACGCCACAATCTAGCCATTCTGAACAATACTTTTTTTCCAGAAGCATGATTCCGCCTGGGTGGATATATTAACTATCAGAAACCAGAACATGAGCCACTAGAAATCAGCGTGCTTTTCTTGAAGTACTGCTTCATAAAAAAAAGTCGGCGTTTACCGTGCATATAGAGAAGAAGGATTTTTGCATCTCTGTATTTCAGCCAACAGTTGACGGTTCCGTATGCAATGTTGTACAAACTTTCCTGTATTTTCTTCGAAGGGATGGGCGCTACTGTTGGTTCCAACTTGTTTGCGCCACTAGTCTTACTACGAACAGGACGATGGTGATATTGCACTCTTTTTTCGGTGGTCGAATAATCTCACGAAATTTTGAAGGTTATTTTTGGGTCCAAATGATATGAAAGATGTTTGAAAATTGGGAACTTCAATTTTCTGAGGAGACCACGCCACATAAACCTGCCCAGTATGGTTTTGTACTCAAGTTTTGAGACACATTATTGACAGACAACGAAGTGGAAGGTCTAACTTAATCACAGAGACTTTCATTCGCAATGTTCGGCATCATATTGATAGACCTCCGCGGGAATGTGTAGGACGTTTGTCCCTGCATGCCAGATTTGGTTCTCTTGACCTCCTTCTGTGATTTTCTTAAAGCAAAGAGTGTACGGAAACAATGAACATTCATTATGTGAACTCAAGCGAGCAATTTTTAGATAGATGGCAAAAATAACTCCAGCAACATTGAGAACTGTATTCAAAATATGTGTAGGCCTGTAGAAGGGTGCCAGCAAGAAAAATGGAGGTCATTATGAACATGGACTGAAGGAAAACAATGTGCGGGAAACAAGTTAGTGTCGTGAATTCATTATTCAAACAAACTTCCGGGATGCTTCAGTTAAAGTTAATTGTTTTCACCTAAAGGCATGTGTAAGAAGTAAATACAATCACTAGTTTTGTTTGTGTAATACAGCGCTTGAAAAAATGTGAATTTTGATTGAGCTTACTTAACGAACTCCTATTACGTGTGTATAGTGAAAGTAGTAAACTTCGAAATGGAAGCACACACACATATATATATATATATAGTGTGTGTGTGTGTTTACGTTCTAACAACTAGTTAGTGGGACGTAGAACCGATGACACCATTCAGCTACAAAACTGGCTGTAAATGAAATCTAAACATTAGAAGACATTTGATCAGAAAAATGTAAATTAGGCTAAGAAATTTCCTTGGTAAACATATTTAATAAATCAAAATTTCCAGGTCACAGTTTCAAGTATGCGTGAGAAGATATGTGACATGGTGGTACATTATTAACCGCTATAGTCACCACGATTTTAAATGCAACCATGCAATCCTGCAGGCATTGTGTCGTGCAGGTGCCGTATGTCATTTTGTGGGATGAATTTCCACGCCTATTGCACTTGGTCAGTCAAATCAGGAACGGTTAATGCTGGTGTTGATAGCACTGAATCTGCAATTCCATAACGTCCTATACGTGGTCAATGGGCGAAAATTCTGCTGATCTCGCTGGCCAAAGCAACTGGTCGATACTCCGCACACCATTTTGGGTGAGTGCAGCGGTAATGGGGACGAATGTTATCTTGTTGGAAAACATTCCCTTGAACACTGCGAAGGAATGGCAGCCCAACCGGTTCAGTCAATAGTCTGACGTACCAATCCACTGTCAAAGTTTATGGGATACTGACGAGAGTGCTCCTGCTGCTAAAAATCGCTCCTCAGTCCATACCTCCTGGTGTAGGTCCAATGTGTCGACGCCGCAGACAGCTTGCTTCCAAGCGCACACCTGGCCTCCTTCCTACCAAACTACGGTCATCGCTGGCACCTAGACAGGAATGACTCTCATCTGAAAAAACAACAGATCGTCACTCCGCCATCCAATGACCTATAGCTTGAAACCACTGAAGCCGCAAATGGCAATGATTCAGAGTTAGTCGCATGAACACTACAGGACGTCTGCTCGGAGCTCTCCATCAAGTTTGCTGTGCCACTCCGGTGCCAACTGGCTGCTGTAGATATGCGGTTCGTTTTTTTGCTAGTGGCTTTACGTCGCACCGACACAGATAGGTCTTAATGCGACGATGGGGCAGGAGAGGCCTAAGCCTAGGAGTTGGAAGTAAGCGGCCATGGCCTTAATTAAGGTACAACCCCATTATTTGCCTGGTGTGAAAATGGGAAACTACGGAAAACCATCTTCAGGGCTGCCGACAATGGGATTCGAACCCACTATCTCCCGGATGCATAATCACAGCTGCGTGCCCCTAACCGCACGGCCAACTCGCCCGGTAGATGCAGTTCGATCCACCATATTTTGTGAAGAAATCCCCACCAAACCAACAAGAGTATCACATCGTGGTGCGGTATCACACACTGGGGAAGATATAAGGGAGAAATTTATTTATATGACTCGATTAGAAAAATGTATACTTTAGTAAAATTTGAAGGAAGTACTGCACTTAATCCAATTACGACTTTTGCATAACCTGTGAATAATTGTTATGTTGTATGTTGGGTATTCAGCCTGAAGGCTGGTTTGATGCTCTGCAGCTCCGCCAACAGCTGTCATAAATAGCCTAGGCGTCACTGAAAAGGCGTACTAGGGAAATGAGGAGTGAGGTAGTTTCCCGTTGCTTTTCTCACCGAGCCAGCCGCTGCTATTACATATCAGTCTGCCAAGCCCACCGAAATATATGCACGAACCGACCCTATGAGCGATATTTTCACACCATTCATAACAGGGAGTGGCTGCATAAGCAATGGTATTACTAGCATCACTCATACCTCAGTCACTTTCATATTGTCAAAGGCAAGGATGAGACTGAGACAGGTCAATGAAACACTACATCTCGCCAGCAAAGGCACGAATAATTGTTAGAGTTTTCAAAGGTATTCTTAAATTGTCAGGCAGCAGTAAAGACAACCTTGCAGTTGAATGCAATAAATGTATCAAGGTAACATATAATTTTTTATACATGGCAGTTCAGGTGTCAATCTGAAATGTAAGCTTTGCACCAAACGATAAATTGGTCGCTTTGTTACCCATCAACTAATATTTCTAAAAATATTTATATTATTTTTGAAAATCATATGCATACTTATCCATAACGTTTGCTTTGAACACATGAGGGCATCATTTATAAGGTTTCGGAAATTTGACAAATATTTAATTCATTTGTGAAGCCAATTTAAATATAACTTGAGTTTTAAAAGAAGGGGAGATCCTAGGACCTTTCTCAATGGCCGTGTGAAATATTATTTCCTCACAGTTGACAAGACTTTATATCAACCTCGGAAAGTACAATATTTGTAGTATCCACGGTTATTCCGCTTACTGACCTACAGATCATACTGCATTTGTTCTATTCAGTTGTACTAAAGTACATATTTAATTGTATGAGTAACTGGTCACTCAAAGCTCATGTTAGCTCACCGATAGGGAACCTCTTTCATAAATATGGACACACGTATTATTTCACTGTACGAAATCTGGTTGAATATTTGAATGTCTATTGTATGCATATTGATAGAAGAATTTTCGTTGAAAAGAATTGCTTTGAATCATAGCGTTAATAACAGGTTTACACATTTGAATGCATTTGAATGCATTTGAATGAAGAAAGGACAGTCCAATTGTTATTCCACACAGAATACTATACATAAAATTAATAAGGTGTGTTGAAAAGAATGGGGAGATTCAGGACCTTTCTTGATAGCCGTATGAAATATTATTTCCTAGCATTCGACAAGACTATATAATAGCCTTGGAAAGTACAAAATTTGTATAATTAATATAGCATATATATATGACGCCTTAGCTGGCGAGATGTAGTGTTTACAGTGTACTGTGTCTTCTGGTATGGGCTAGAATAAATTTGTTACTTTCACTAACCTGTCTCAGTCCCATCCGTAGCTTTGACAATATGGAAGTAACTGAGGTATGAGTGATGTTAGTAATACCATTTCTTATGTAGCCAGTCCCTGTTATGAACTGTGTGAAAATGTCGCTCATAGGGTCGGTTGGTGCATGCATTTCAGTGGACTTGACAGGCTGATATGCAATAGCAACTTCTGGCTCGGTGAGGAAAGCAAGGGAAACTACCTCACTCCTCATTTCTGTAGTACGCCTCTTCAGTGACACCTAGGCTATTTATGACAGCTGTTGGCGGAGCTGTGGAGGATCAAACCAGCCCTTGGGCTGAATACCCAATATGCATACATATGCATATGGTAAGTGTATAATCGTATATATTAACTGAATGGGTGATATTACAGCTTTTCATTTCATTAATTTTAAATTGTTATCAATATTACAGTTCCGTGTGAAACACAGATAAGGAAACACCATGAAATATTTAATCCGCTGTTGTGTTTCTTACATAGAGGCTTCGAGGTCTATTCCCGGTTAATCTAAGAATTTTATTACTGCACTAAATGCTTAATTCAGTCTAGTGAAGACCCCGTCACGTAAGTCAAGCAATGAGACTCAGGAAATCAGGTTGCCGACCAAGTGACTGGCTATCCAGCTGGGCAACATTGGCCTTGGAATGTGAAGGCGCACCATGTGATTGTTTGTACCATTGAGGATTTTCTTGTTTACAGATGAAGATAGATAAATAAATCTTTTGATCAAGGAATTTGATAGGTAGATGGCATTAAATATGACCGAGTGAGATGACTGCGCTGTTCAGGGCGTATACCAATTTTTTTTTTTTTTTGCTATTTCCTTTACGTCGCACCGACACAGACATGTCTTATGGCGACGATGGGATGGGAATGGCCTAGGAATGGGAAGGAAGCGGCCGTGGCCTTAATCCAATTATTGTTAGGTTAAATTCGGTGCATACTGACTTTGAACATTGCTCTTAACAGCCCTGAAAATGGTTTTCCTTAGTTTATCATCTTCACACTAGTCAAGTGATAGGGCAGTAAATTAATTACGGCCACGATCACTTCCTTCCAAGTTCTTGACCTTTACTATCCTATTGTCATCAAAGACCGGTCAGACCTGTCTGACGTCGGACCGCAGGCAATGATAACTAAATAAATAGCAGCGATACAGTCTCAATTTTCCAATGTGGGCTTTTATAAAGCACAAATTATTTAAGGAAATGTATCGTTATTTGAATCACTTTGAATATTACTGAACTAATAAAATTGATTCAATAATAATATTTATTTATTTCAAATCGTGGATAATACCTGTCTAACCTCAATCGATGTTGCTTTTTGACCAGAGTTCTAATCGAGTATACAAAAATTAGTTACAATCTAGAATTATGAGTAATAGGGAGGAGGAAAAACACCACATATAGTCTAAAGGAGACAGTAAACTTGAGAATTTGATATGAGTTGAAATTATTACGTCCTCAGATGAGGACAGTGAAATCAATTGGACTGAGAAGAAACACTTGCCAACTTTTTCGCTACCATTATTTTATTCAGGTTTTTTCCTAAATACCTACACTGTGACATATTTTGTCAAAAGTTGCCATGCACTGCAGAATCACTCCAACAAAAAATAATTCTCCACGTTGTATTTCCGGGGATAAGGGTAATGACATAATGAACCATCTTTAATCTGTCACTGTTATGTTTTGCGGCGTAATTTCTCAAGGTTTTTATTTTCACTTTTTAAACAAACCCGATATACAAATTCCAATGTTGAATATTTAATTTCATTTTAATTATCGTCCGACTCGCATGCAAATTGCCAAGGGGTGGAGAGAGAGAGTGAAGTAGCAGAGAACCACAACAGCACACTTGTGGCGCAGCACCACATACTGAAGAGAGAAGGGAGATGTAGAAAGAGAGAAAACAACTGAATTTAAAAAAAAAGAACCTGGAAGATGGGGGAGGGAAACTTAACGCCCCATATGTCAAGCGGAACGCCGAGAACTCGAAGAGAGTAACAAAATGCGAGGATCACTTTCCATGAAATGACATGCAGCTTTGTGTGAATGTCGGACCACTTGTCACAGTTTCGCTACCATTAATTAGTTGCTTGCTAAAAGAATTAATTAGCATGTATAAGATATAAGGGTGATGGACCTATATCAGCAGTGCCTTCAGCAAAGAGAAAATCTTACCAGATAAAATTGTGAATGCAGAGAACAACATTTAGCATGAACTGGCTTGACGCAGGAATCAGATTTGTATAACTCTGTTGCTTTTATCAGAATTTCAGTTGTAGAATACGTATTCCACAAAGCAATGAACATAGGACACATATTAGTTATATAATTAGCCAATAATCCAGAAACAATTCAGTTATAAACCTTTAGAAATAGTCTTTCAATTTGAAAAGATTAGTATCCCCTAAATTTCCTTTTGATATTAGCGAGTGTTAAGAAGTGTTAAATTATCGGAATTTTACTTTCTTTTTAAATACAATTTTTTCACCATGTACTTCTCTGCTGCTAACAAAGAGAGCGAATGTTAGATATCCACCTTCGATGTCAAGAAAATGAATCCGGTGTTACAAAACTCGTGTTAAGTACTTTTCTACATAATCTTCTCTTCGAGATGACGCACTTATGTTAAGAAATTTGAGTGACAACATATGTCAAGCCCCCAGGTACCTATTAATACCTATACCCAAAGTAATCACTATATACCAAGCGAGTTAGCTTCGCATTTCGCGGCGTGTAGCTTACATTCGGGATATAGTGACACTGTCAGCAGCCCTGAAAATGTTCTGCACGGTTTCTCAGGTGAATGCAAGGGCTGTATTTCTGTTAAAGCCAAGTTGGCTTCCTACTCATTTGCAGTCTTATCCTATTTCGTCGTTCTCATAGTCGGTGCGATGCAAAACAAATATCAAGAAAAAAGTAATCACTATACCTTAAGTCATTTCAAAAACTGAAAATATTCGCCAAGGTACAACGAAACACGTCGATATGTCGTAATAGGAATCATCATTGGGAACACTAAGAGCAAAAAATAGGAACAGAATCGAAGTGTGTCCAGCGATATGGCTAGGTCCTGCGGGTCTTGCAGCTTTACGGTAGCAATCAGGACATTCTGTCTTCGATTTCCACTGCCAGTAGTCCAGGAAAAAATCTGTCCTTGTTTTTGCAGTTTTCCACCAGGTTAATACTGGGGATGTACCTGATCTTGGGTCATTAACGCTTTTCTCATCTCAATGTCACCTAAAAACCCACGGGTGTTACCGCGACGTTAAATTAATAGCAACACGAATGTTAAAGTGCTCCTTGATACAACAGAGATTGTCAAGGGCAGGGATCAGGAAACGTTCCTTATAAAGGGCCAAGTATGACATATTTAACCCTCTTTTGGCCAAGAGGCAAACATGAGTATTTCTTTATGCAGGTCTACTTAGATAACAAAAAAGTGTTTTCAGAATTTACTGGTAAAGATGTAACTAAGTAGACGAGACTTACCGTTCGAAACACAGCTTTACAAATGACATGAATGAAATTGCTCTTCTTTTGAGATAAGAAAGAAAACTACTCGTTTGCCTGTTTTTTTAAAGCAGTATTCTAACCTGCCCTGGCAGTGCTCGATTAACGGATGGAAAGAAAATTACTGTGCTCTCGTGTACTTATTACATCTTACTTTATTATCGGTTTTAGATCTCCTTCTTCTGTTGTCAACAGGTGTGTAACAGTAAATTCCACATAAATATAGACATTTGTAACATGTGACTGGTTGAATGTAGTTGCTGTTGTAATTCTATGTTTTACAATTTAATAAGTTAGTAATAATGACATTTATTTTGTTTTACATTTCACAAAATAGTTTTGCGGTGTTTCGGGACGCTGAGGTGGGCGGAATTTTTGTCACAAAGGAGTTCTTTAACGTGCTGATAAGTCTACTGACACGATGCTGTCGTATTCGAGCACCCTCAAATCTACCGGACTGAGCCGGGATCGAACACGCCAACTTGAGCTCAGAACCATAAGACTCCACCGTCTGACCTACTCAGACCGGCATGTGTCATAATGCTTGATTTTAATAATTTGTATGACGGTCAAAATCAAAATCAACATTAAATTTGCGGTTACTACTATTACTAAAATGTTTGTATTCCGTACCGCCTCCCAAATGCAGAGCTGTACAGCCACAATAAAGAAGTGATTACTATTAAACGAATCGGATATGTTCGCTGAATAGCATTTTATCTAGGAATCGTTTTGCTATGACTTACTTTGCATTGTCCGCCTCCATGGCGTAACGGTTAGTGTTATTAGCTGCCGTCCTCGATGGCCCGGGTTCGATTCCCGGTACTTCCGGAAATTTAAGGATGGCAGGAGGGCTGGCATGTGGTTGAAATGGTACATGCGACTCACCTCCATTGTGGGTGTGCCTGAAAAGAGCTGCACCACCTCGGGATGAGGACACGACTTTACTTACGCTTTGCATTCAAAAATTCGCCAGATAAGCCTCAATCCGTCACACACATGCCTTCCATCCAGCAGAAAATTTTAATCTCAAAGGGCTAATTCTCTTCGTTCGGGGACTAGATGTTTATGTTGTCTCCAACATTCCTCTAAGTCATACACGACACAGAACACCACCCTCCACCACACGACCATGCAGATTCCTATACACAATAGACGCCTCCCATCCTTGCTGAATGGTTTACCCTACAAGGGCTGCTCCAGGCTATCATTAGACATAGGGAATTTATCAATCCCTACACTAGAGGTAAGCAGCAAGCGGTCTCAGTCTCGGCTGGGCTCGTACGTGTGTCTGCCAGCTAAGCTAGGCTTACATCGTGCAACAGCACTACAAGTTACGTCAGGAGGGCCACATCAAAGCAGCTCATCTAACAGGGCTTGGTTCCCTCTGCAAGTTGGGTTTCCTAGTGCTGGCGTACCGGTAGGCTGGTTGAGCGGCCGATTACCGGCGTGCTGCGTTCACTAACAGTTTGAACTTTTCCCTTCTGAGTTAAACGAAAGAGATATTCGATATTGTTTTTTAAATAATGTACTTATAATAATAAAGACTGGCTACGGCCGTAATATTAGGATAGCGTTCTAGCTCCTCCTCCATGTCCAAATTCGATTCCCGGTTCTAGATGATGAAACCAAAGGAGCATATTTTGTATTCTTAGACTGCTGCCTCCTTCTAATTCATCCGTCGTTTCTTTGAAGGGTCCTAGGAAATAAACCATATCACTTATGAGTTCTTTACTGATTGCTTGCGGTTTATTTCTCACTTTTCTACTTTCTCCTTTTTGCCTGCAGTTGCAGCGGATAAGACCTCAATCATTTTACCCTACTGGTTATGTACAGATTTCAGATTGATCAGTTTCGTATTCCATCTTGTTTCTACATCTTGATGCAGAGTATGCTTGACAGCTCTCTGTGCCTCCTTAATTATGAACGTCCTTCAACAGAGAATTAAGAAAATAATCCCGAAATGTGTGCCGCAAACCGGTATTTAAACTATGCCCTACACTAGACATTCGCGTAAAGCCTTCGCACCTTGATCTGTTACAAACGTAACCTTTTATAAATCTGGCCGCTGAATTCCTAACGCAGCACATTGGGTGCTAAATTATTCCATAAAGTTTTCACCAGGCAATAGAATAATGGGAAAGGAAAAGTTAAAAGAATTGTGATATTTCTATTGACCACTTATTAATGTAGTGAACCGTGAGGAAAATAAAATGATTGTTATTGTAATCATCCATCAAGATGTCTATAGTTCCGGAACAAGAATAATGCTGCATTCCGTCACGGATGTCCGGTATTATAGAGCGACGAATATCGGCCACTCTATGACTTCGCCGGGAAAGACTTGTCCGGTGCGGTAGCAACTCAGACGCATTTAATTTACCAAGGTCATTTCCTACACGAATTCTTGTGCTACCATTTCAAACCCCGTACCTGACACAACACTGAAAGCGTGTAGGTCTAAAGCACACGTTTTAACAGGAAATTCTGTTGTTTTACTTTTTATAGAGCTAGGAATAACTCGACTGCACGAAGAACTCATCTGATTCGAAACAGAGCAACAAAGTCTCGTTAATGTGCTGTTATTTTCGTTTTGAAATAGGCATTGTCGTATTTTTCATTGCACAAATTCTGTGTTCTGTCTCTTGTCATCAATAAAAACGTACGATCGCTCCTAAATTTTACTATTTTATTTTAACGCATTCGATTTATTTTTGCTCTCGACTTCACTTAGAACATCCATGTTCAACGACCATTGAGCCGCATTGAACTGAACGGAGGTGTTCTTGATTCCTCTATAATGCGGCCCAAGATCTTTAAGGTCGACATGACTTGACCTTGTGAACCACTGGGTTTACTCACTTCTCAGCGTGAACACTAGGAAGCTTGCGCTGTCCAGTCGGTAACATTATCACAAGGTGTTTAGGCTGGCGCCTGGATATATAGGGAATTTACTCGGCTTTAAATTGGCTTCTTCTCTTCCCTATTCTATACATTTACTAAGTACAGGCAACTGAATTAAAATGAGGCTTAAAAGTGCCTTTTTCTCACGAACATTATTATTTTAAGATTTCATTAACATGACTATTCATTTAGATAATGCACGAAAATTTTTTTTACGTTCTGTAAACATATGAATCGGTTGTTATTGATATGATATATGTAGGAATATCTTTATCCTTACCTACTAAACCATGGAAGGTGTGACTGATGCTAATGTGATTATTTTCCTGTAATTGGCACGTTTCTGTCTTACAAAGATAGAGTTTTATAACACTGACATGTTATTCAATGTTGGTTGATTGTTAGACTCAGGAGTGTGATACAGCTACAAGTAATACGTTCAGAATTTACACTGTGAATTTATGGACAGGACAAAGTGTTATATAATCTGAAGGTCAACTGTAACTCTCTTCATCAAACAGTACATTTTTGGAGATCCGGGTTAAAATAGGTAAACTCATCATTACCGTATCCATTAAATTCTAACATTACTTTTCACCTGTTTCTAACGATGCGTTTCCTATTCATACCCAATTTTGTTTCGAACATTCCCTATCCTCCTGGTATACTTCTTGTCTTTAGGTAACCTAACGTGCTAAACGCATCTACAACTTCTTTCAATTGTCACGAAGTTCTAGGTAATAAATGCTACTTTCAGTACTTTCCTTAAATTAACGCCAACTCCAACTTCCACGGCCTGTTATTAGATTATTTAGTTGTTTCGCTGTAGTTCGTTTGTATTCCAAGACCATTGTCACTCCGTGTTTATATTGCATTGAAGCGCATATTAGACTGCATTACGTAGGGCACACGTAACCTACATTATTCATGTCCCTTGTTATGACTGTCCTAGGATGTTCATTTGCTTCCCTCTTTTTTTCCATGAAATGTTTAAAGTGCGAATTTGTCCTGTATACATGCTGACTTTGTTGTGCTGGAGCAATTACGGTTGCGGACTCTTAAATTAATTACCTCACAATGTTATAACGCTTTACAGTTTCAGTTCTTCGTCTCTTAAGGTAAGTTAGCAAAAGAGTTCCTAAAAATAGACGAAAACAAGAAACAAAAATGTCGAGTTTTAATATTAACTCGATAGAAATTCAATATTGATTATTATCAAGAAATAATAAAGGGAACTTTTTACGTGGATTTATATGGAAATATAACTTGATGCTATAATAGTAAGAAGACCATCATTTATTAGTAAACCAATTACGACATGAGAGCAGTACTTAAGGTTATATTTTCTTCCTTGTTCGTAGAGGTCAAGAAAACTTAAAAATACTGGGTGGGTTTCAGTTAAAGTACACTAATTTTCGTGCGAATTGATCTTAGGAATGGGCTGATAGTTTTCTACGTTGCCAACAACATCCACACCCACCGAAGGAAAAGTAATGCGGGCATTTTTTTTTTATTCAATCGTCGAATGCAGCAGGTAGTATTATCTTAGTCCCCGTAAACCAAGCAACGTACACTGCGTTAAAACATAACTTACTCGAAACAAGCTGGGTGATGAGAATATCGCCATTCTAAGCTTTGTGAAATTTTTGTGGCACCACTTTGAAGAATTTTCATAAACCCTTTGTGGGACAATATACTTTGGTTTCTTTCTAATACGGAGAAAGAATTAAGCATTTCATGAAACTATATTCACAGGAAAGAAACTCATTATCAGACGTCTCACTTTGTGCCGTATTAAAATCACGTGAAGTTAATATAGCGACCATTGCTTTGTATGTAATAAAATTTAATTTTTCAACTGTCAACCATTGTGAAACATACATTTAGTATATCTAGTGGAAATTATGATGAATGTTAATTAATTGCGAGCTACTTTGTATTTTTATTTTTAATAAACCTCTGCATAACCCATTTATAAAATAATTACTTGATTAAATTTTTAGGAATCAAATAATAAAAGATTGAAATATCTTAAGATGCATATTCCTTTCGGTTGACATCAGTTTAAGCACTTTGGACAGATAAACAAACCTTTGTATTCCTTAGTAAGTACAATACACAATTCATGAACATAATTTCCACATATCGTGCACTTCATCTTCACAGCAAGCAGCACAGTACTAGTTCTCAGTCCGTTTTGATAGTTTTCTCTGGGATTGCATTCCCTTTAACTTGCGTACAGTGTTGATGTTTCATGATGATAGCTAGTTTATCGTTCTTCTTGGTCTCTTTCTTAGCTTCAAATAATTTTTTCTTCACTACCACATAACGACTGTTCATAACAGGTTACATAACCCGGGTAGCCCTCCATTTATTTCTTGGCGTCGGGAGCATTTTTTCAATTGAACTGTGATAGGACGAATTTCCAACTGCTTTTGAAGTCTTCAGCTCATCAGATTCACGTAGGTCAGAGTTATCTGAAGCAGATGAAAGATTGTGTAAGTCTTCAGAGGTATCTAAACTGGACGAAGAACAGCTGCGACGTCTACGATGCTGCCCGCGGGCAACCCTTTGAATACCGGACGGGCCTGCTACTGGGTGAAGATGGTTGTGTTTAGGTAATGTGGTGCCTGATTCCTTATTATCAATTGTGCGTGGTTGTGGCTGCTCAGTGGCTGTACCAGGTGCAAAAGCCTCTTAGGGGATTACTAGGGGATTGAAGGGAAATATGCCAGTGGCCTTGAACCCACTTTTCGTGTTATTACAGGAACACTTCCTAACTCAATGAGGAAATCGATAGGAAACAACCACACGTCTCATTTTCCTATTAGTTTCCTTCAGCGGCGCCATTTCCTGTGACAACTGACGGCGGATGTATTGGGGATTCAATCTGCCTTCGGGATGCGAACTCGAAAGAAACACACAACGGTAACCGCAATCACTTTAAAGCAATAGAGCTAACTTAACAACCATGCCTGATAACCAATCCACCCAGCCAACGAGCAGCCTACAGTTCAAACCACAATCCTCTGATCTGAAGGAGAGTACGCTGGTCATTCAGCCAAAAATGCCCGACATAATACCCGTCTGACTTTACCGTCTGAAAATAACGTCTACACACTCACTGAAGGTAAAGGACAGAATCGTAGTTTTGGCAATTTATGATTCTGAAAACCTGTCCCTATTCTAAACATACTTGCGACCACACGTGTGCGTGAATTATATCCGTTTTAGATGGGCCTGCGTACGGAGAATAAAATTCCACATAATATATTCGAAACACCGTTATGATTAAAATAACTTTTGCAGTGTAGAATTTCAAAGCAATTGTTTCCGGTCATATCGAATTCGCACGAGGAAGAATTGCATTTGACAAAAACTATGGAACACTCCTTGCCACCGTACTTCCCAAGTCAGGTAAAATAAGAGCTTATGTCTGGTTCAGCTCTCTTGGTCTGTTACAGCATCAAGGGGGAATGCTTTAGGGGATATTCCTGAAGTGTGGTATTTGAGTTTAGTGTAATGGAGAACAGAATATGAGCTATATATTATCGAAAATTTCCACTGGATGGGTCTTCAGTGGGGCCTTGAACATAAAACTCCAATTCACACTATTACGGCGAACTTCAATGGCTCAGGCGGCAGCGCACTAGCCTCTCACCACTGGGTTCCGCCATTCAAATTTCGATCACTACATGTGAGATCTGTCCTGGGCATAATGGAGGCGAGACAGGTTTATCTCCGGTTTTTCCGGTTTTCCCTGTCATCTTTCATTGCAGCAAAACTCTCCAGTATTATTTAATTTCATCTGTCTTTCATTAATCATTGCCCCAATTTCCATCCTGGACGCTAGATGGGGGCTTCATTCATTGTATTCCTGACCTGATTGAATGTCTGGAAACTGGCTGTAGAGTTTTCTCCTTTTTACGTTAAGTATTACAGGAAAACGTTCATGGCAAAATGTGTTTACTATAGCCCTATTATTTACAAACATTTCTTTTTAAACTTTTATACTGATAAAGTGAAAATTAAGGGAAATACCAGTGCCGATCGTATGAATATTTAAGTCCACGAGCCGATAACTAACTGTATGGGAAGTTGCTATGGAATCTTCAAACTTTAAAGCCGTTTGTATCTCTCTGTAACCTACTATTTCAATATTAACTTGAGACTTCTTTTTATGCCAAAAGGAAGTCTTCAAATTTAGAGCAGGAATAATTCAAAAATATGAATCTGAGGAGAGCTACAGAAAGCCAGGAAACGAGTAGCCTACGTCACGGCAAACTACTGACAGCCACGTTCCCAAATCACGTTCCCAAATACGTGCCTCAGTTTTTCGAGCAAATTGAGAGGTCGAAAATATGTATCCATGCACATGTTTAATGACTGTCCCGACATTGACCGGTACAACATATAGATATCTACGTACTGTAAATTAAGATCTGATTCACTCACTTACTCACTCACTCATTAGCCAAAACACTCAGCGACGCTTAGCCGAAACCGCTGTAACAAGAAACATGAAATTTGAACTGTTTATATATTTCACTCCGTAGGAAAGAGTTAAGAAAGTGTTTTTGATATACGGATCATGAAGGGGTATAAAAGGGAATTAATCTGCGTTCTAAAGTATATCCATATCTCACGAGCCGTTTAAGTTGGAGAAGTGAAAATTGACTTCTGAATCAATAATTAAAGTAAACAAATGTAAGTAGGTGAGGTTGTGACGTCAAGATGACGTCTTAACCTAACCTGCAACCAGAGACGCTAACCTAACCTCTTTGGGTTAGGTTATGGACCGAGTTCTTTTGGGATGTTGGAGAGGGTCTCTCCTCCCTTCCTGAGGGCTATCTCCCAACCCCACCCAAAAATAGGGGAAGGGGAAGAGATTGCTTTACAGACTTTACTGCTCACTCATAACGGCTAGGAGTAAAAAGTGGCTAGTGTGCATGCGTAGAGATAGCACACATGCGCAACGAGACATAGTGCATTCTAACAGTCAAGGAAGAAAGCTTTTTACAAAATAATGACTAACACATCGTACAAGCAGATAATTCTTCATCTTCTGCTGGGTTGCATGTGTGAGCGACATGGTAGGCTCACCTGCCAATATTGAATCTATACAACTTTTGTCTATGTTTAAACACACACACATTCCCTGATGTTATGTTAACCTGTTTATAAGAGAATAGAGGTGTGTGAGGTAGGGGGAGTGCATTGTGCATGGAGGGAAACGGACAGCATACATCCTCTACCAAGTAGCGGAAGTGAACCAGATGGTGGCACGCCTGGCAATTTTGAATGTATACAACCTACATTTTGTGTTTAGAACATGCATTGTCGGTTGTTATCTTACCTTGTTCATAAACTTAAAATCTACATGTATTTTAATGAGCGGGAACGATTTGGACTGTTCTGAATTGAAAAGTACATCTACACGTTTATTTTTGGTGGATGAACCTCAAAAGTTTGGCACTTCCAAGAAGAGTCGTTAACTGGGGCACTCTGTAAAGGAGAGTGTGAGATTAAGTTAGCTTATATAGGGTGAAGCGAAATTCGCGCGACTCCTCACATGTCAGCAGTATAAAAATGTATCTCAAAAAGTTCGTCCTGCGAGTATATCCGGCAGAAAAAGAAAGGTGAAGAGTGGCATTCTGGCAACACTGTAACCATATGTAGAGTAACTATCTCTGTCAGCACGTATTAGTCGTGCTATACAGTTGGTGCAGTGGATAGAGTTCTGGGTTAGCATGCAGGAGTTCGAGGGCTCGATCGTGAGTGGAGACGAATATTTTTTGCTAATTTCCTTCGGACATTACATACTGTAATACAGTAAGACACCGTTTCTTAGGTCACATGTATCCTAAATTGAAAAAATTTAGAAACGCTGAACACGTTGAAACGCATCTTGTAGATGAAGTGGTGCGATAAAATTCATGCCCACGACGTGGAAAGGGCGTCTTTTAAAGCTTCTTCTTCTTCTTAATCTGTTCACTCTCCAGGGTTGGTTTCTCCCTCGGACTCAGCGAGGGATCCACCTCTACCACCTCAAGGGCAGCGTCCTGGAGCGTGAGAAATTGGGTCGGGGATACAACTGAGGAGGATGACCAGTACCTCGCCCAGGCGGCCTCACCTGCTATGCTGAACAGGGGCCTTGGTGGGGGATGGGAAGATTGGAAGGGATAGAGAAGAAAGAGGGAGGGAAGCGGCCGTGCCCTTGAGTTAGGTACCATCCCGGCATTTGCCTGCAGAAGTGGGAAACCACGGAAAACTACTTCCAGGGTGGCTGAGGTGGGAATCGAACCCACCTCCACTAAGTTGACCTTCCGAGGCTGAGTGGACCCCGTTGCAGCCCTCGTACCACTTTTCAAATTTCGTGGCAGAGCCGGGAATCGAACCCGGGCCTCCGGGCGGTGGCAGCTAATCACACTAACCACTACACCATGCGGATCTTTCAAAGCTGACCAATGAAAACGAATGTTCCTCCATATCTAGGATCGTAGTATGTAAGTGCAAAATTTTTCTTAAGGACCCGCTGCAATCGCTGTTGACGATTAAGCTGCAAGATACCATAACACCTGGACTACATTTATGAAATAAAATACATACGTCTCAACCAAGTATCGACCCAAAACTCTACTCACTGCACCAACTGTACAGCACGACTAACATGTGCTGAGAGTGGTAGTTACCCTACATGTGGTAACAGTGTTGCCAGATTGCCACTCATCAACGTCGTTTTTCTCCCGGATATACTCGCAGGATGAACTTTTGTGATACACATTGTTTTATTGCTGGCATGTGAGGAGTCGCGCTGCGTCGCCCGAGTGCGCTAATTTCGCTTCACCCTGTATAGGTAAGGTAAGGTTAATACACGTACGTTACGTGTTCAACACATTCAAGGGGAGTCAATAAAGATCGTGTGTTAGGTTAGGTTATCTTTTCTAGTAACAAAGTTAGGTTATAATGTCATAATATTATTCTAACCTCAACTACATGTCATCATAGTGATTTCGCTTTTCTAAGAGCAGTCGGTAAAGAGCCCGTGTGAGCTTATGTTAGGTAAACACACGTGTTAACCTTACTTACAGTTCACCTAACCAATACGGTTGCTTCAATAGGAGGGGGGTACATCATATTCGAGTTTAAAGGTGCTTGTGATCTGACCGGTTTGAACCCCTTCTAGTCGCAGAATTAGCTGAAGCCTACAAGAATTACATCTTTAAAGACATGTGCAAAAACACATACCATTTTCGTAATTTTTATTTTAACATTGACAAGTCTGTTATAATTACGTCATTGATAAGTAGGGCCCGGATGTTTATGACCCAAAAATGTTAGAAATATGCAAATATTTATGACCTAAGATGTATTAGAATATGACAATGAATATGACTTTAAAGTACTTTGGTCACATTTTCGAAATCTTCAAAATATTGCCGCTGTTTAGAAAACATTATATTGAAAATATACTTTTAAAACAAGGATATTCAATAATAATTATAACAATAATAACAATAATAATAATAATAATAATAATAATAATAATAATAATAATAATAATAATAATAATAATAATAATTTTATTATTTTAATTAAATTACTGAATCCCCGAGGCAACTATCGACTCTGAACAGAATGAAATAAATATCACATTTTTATGGGCGATCAGAAAGCATCACAATAGCAAATAACAATTATTTTAAAGTTTTGAAATGGAAACGATCTTCTGTTTTCACGCAACGTTGACTTATAACGGGGAAAAGACCGCTCAACATCACAGAATGTTATTCGGGCACATTTGAAATATGTCAAATCATTACAGTACAGTTGAGGCCCATCTTTCTGTCGCTTTTTACGCATCTGTCTCTTTCTACACAACTTACCCTACTAATTCACATAAATATATATTTATAAGAAGTATAATTGTAAGGAATTACAGGCAATAATTAGGAGATGTGAAAAATCTGTCTTCGAGACGACTGAAAGCAGGTATGCGAACATGGAATAAAAAGTTAAAAATTATGCAAAAACGCGAAAATTCTAGGGAAAATATGACCACAATGTGAAAAATTACCGGAAAAATGACAAAAAACGTTAAAAGAACCAAAATAAGTTATGACATTATATGATGCGTAAGAAGTGTATAATTTTAGTCATCGTAGATAAAATCGTACTTAACTTGTATTTTCCTGGAAATAATAAAAAGAAAAATATGACATGTCATAAACATCCGGGTCCTATTGATAAGTCTTGGAAGTGGAACAAAAGCTTCAAACGTACGTATGAATTACTACTCTCCATACAATTTACGGTAAAAACACACAATATAAGATAAATGATAGAACATTTTATATTCAGTAGAGTCGGAATTTGGTCCCGCGATTGTTCTTTTTATATGCTGCCTGGATGCATTGATACGCAGGCTTGCTAGGTGACATCTTTCCAGAAACTGTGCAACTCTGGTAGCTAAGACACACACGTGCATTGAAGTATGGCAGATCAGCTAGACTCCGCTGTATTGCTGTACTTAGATCATTCCCTTCACCTCCTCTCACGTATCACGTGTACTTAGTTAACGGTACGATTCGTGTCTAGGAAGTTAACCGAGCTGGGTATCAAACATAATCTTAATTTTTTTTAAATTGACACGCACGCTGCATTAGTGACCCGACAACTCTACACATGCCTTGCAGTATGCTAGAATCAGCACGCAACTCAGTACATAACAAACATATACAATAGTCCGTGCTTCTAGAAGACAACATATATGAAACAACACTTAACCGGATGCATAACACTTAACAAATCTTAAAGTGAAATTATAAAGGATACCATCTGCTCCATGTATTCGTAAATCACTTATTTATTGTAATTGTCATGTCTCACCGACTTCACTGTTGAATCAAACTCTCAAGTAACGTCCAAATTAATGGGTCGGGTGCTATCTGATTTGCAAACACATTACCTACCCTGTACAAAAGTTACAGGGCTGCACAGAGGAACGAAATTGCATACAACGGTAATTTTGAAAGTAATATTTTCGGATACACAGGCGGAAAGTGAAATCCCAGCATCAGGGAGGAGTTGTGCTAGATAAACGAAATTCAGGAGGCGTTTCTGCACATGTGAAAGATGACGTCTGTTGAAATGTGCAAACTGGTCGACGAAGACTGGTGCTAGTAGCGCCACTATCACCCTGCAAAGCGAATTTGTTGTAAACACTCACTGTACACTTCATGAGCGTTAGTCATACTGCGGCGTAGACGTTGTGAGGTAGGTGTGAGTCCCACATACTTTATGGAGGCGAAGAAGGCGGTATCAGCAGCTTACTGTGTTTGGATGAGGTCGTGTAATAAGGCTATGAGAAGGCAGATGTTCTTTCCGTGATATTGCTGAAAGATTTGGCAGAGATATATCCAAAGGGCATCGGTGTTGGTAACAATGATCACGGGGAGGCACTTTCTCAAGAAGACCGGGATCCGGCCACACCGCTGATAGTCCCATAAAAAAAAATTGCTACCGGTTTCTCGGTAAATACATACGTAATGGATAAGGATTGGACAGTGCTTTATGAGCCGCTTAATTCAATTAAAGAATTGTAAATCAGAACATAAAACTTAACTGAATAATCCGTTATACTATTTGTGTTGGAACGTGATATAATTGCGTTAAAATTTAATGAGGAATGAATTATCGCGAATACTACATATCTGTGCACAGGAGGTAAATTGCTTTATGTCTATTATTTTTACAAAAATGAGGTTGTGACATACGTTTTCTGTATTTTCCACGTTCTGTTCCTAGGTGCAAGGTGCTATTTCCTGCGGGCAATGATACATGAGCTGTCTAATTTGAAGTAGAAGGTACAAAATCCAGTATACCTCCAATGCAAATGAAAAAATAAATCAAAATATCAGAAATGGCTATGAAAATTTAATATATATATATATTATTATTTTTATGAAAAGAATTTTAGGAAGCTTTTCACTAACAGCACATTCTGCACATGTGAAAGATGACGTCTGTTGAAATGTGCAAACTGGTCGACGAAGACTGGTGGAACGAATATTAAGAAACATTTTTAATTCTCCTGCGAAATTCCACTTTTCTGATATAGTGCACTTTCTTTACCTCTAGAACTTAGATATGTATTCCAGTGCGCTTATAAGTGACGTTAGTATTGCTCTAGGCGACGATTGATGTTTGAAACGATTTTGTGATAAATAGAGAGATAGATAGATAGATAGATAGATAGACAGATAGATAGGTAGATAAATAGATAACCGCTAATGTAATGTTATGTGCAGCCCTGTGGTATCCCCTCTCAGTAATTCTTGAAAGCGACCAGTAAGTCAGCCGACCGGGGATTTCTCAGCCGGTGTGGCTGGCATTTCCGAGTATTTTTCTTGTCGGCTGGCTTACCTGTAATTTCTTAGAAATTCAACGAGAATGTTCGGCCTCTAGCCACCTGGCAAGTATTCTGGTTCAGATCACCCGAGCTATAAATACGGAGGCTATCCGCGAACAGTCACTCAGTGTTGGGACTGGACTCTGGGTCAGTGTTTGGCTCCATGGTGAAGTCAGTTTTGGTGCTGAAATGGTTAAACTGGACTGTCGATCGCAAACTTGTCAGTCACCTCCAAAGCTAGTAGTAAATAGGCGAATCGTCTTCATGTCCACACTTTCTCCAAAATAATTTACTTCAGCACCCTTATTTTTTAAATTTCTTCCTGTCACCTGTCTTTCCCAGGCCACAACTTCTAGCAATTTAAACGTCTTCCTAAAATCCGCAATATCAATCCCGTTTGCCTTATATGAACTGCATCTTAGTCAAGAACTCAAACAGAAGTGAAGAAAAAATTTATTTATAAAAATGGCACATTTTTACTAGAACATAGACATTTTTAATGTATACCCGAGCTCTCTTTCGGTTCTTTAGTCAAACATTTGTTAAGCATCCTAGCTAATTGGCCAAAGTTTTGGTCCTCAGACCTCGTGATCCAAAGTTCGATTCCGGGCCAGTTAGTTAGACTTTGAAAGTGAAAGGCAAATTTCGCTTTCTTGGAGACTGAGTATTTTGTGCACTCTTTAACATTCATGTACTTATCACACCAGGCACAGCACTACAACCCTTCACATTAACACTCAGTTTCCTATACACAGCAGACACTACTCATTCTGCCTGTAGACTCTGCTTAACAAGGACTGTACCAGGCTAGTGATAGCCACGTATAATAATAGTAATAATAATGATAATAATAATAATTGATAGGCCTATTTCTGAAATCAGCTCACCTCTCTTCTCTACGGCTTAATTTGGTTTATTTAGCGCCCCTGAAATCCCTATCGAAGTATAAAAATATTCAGGGTGCCGGCATTTGGTCACTCAAGGAGTTTCCGACGAAATCGATACGGATGTGTTGCATTTAAGCACGCTCAAATCACAGTGGTGGATTGTATTTTAAAACTTTTAGCTTTTCGAATGAACTCAACACTATCATTATTCTTGTAGTGTTTCCATCCCTAACATTTAACACTTCATTTCAAGTAGCTTTAATAAACATACCGATCCTCTCATACCAACACGTTTGAATTTATCCTTATCTCCTTGTTTAGGGTCTGAATACAACTTGTGTTTTATTTCGATTAACATTTTATAGTAACTTTTTACCCTTAAATTCAGTTCTAACGATCTAATTTGTAAATCTTTGACTATTGCTAAGATGTAAGGTAATATTATTAAGAGGCGTAGTTTATTGTTAATTAAACCCTTTATTCTACTTCCTATTTTTGTCCAGTTAAACATTTTCAAATTATAAATTCATTCCCTTGATGGGATTAATAAGCGAATGCACTTTAGGTTATATTAATCACGAAATGCAGAAACCCCTATTTTCACCTTTTTGCTAAAACGAGTCACAGTAATGGTAGTTATGTGCTTAGTATACCAAGATGCACAACCTGCGCAGATGACCCCTATATCCAAACCATCTGAGCCTAAATAGAGAACAATGAAGTTTTCATGCAGTTCAGAAATGCCTGATGTCCTGAACATGAGAGATTTCTGCACAATACAAGACATGCTGTTTATGTCACTTGATGGTTTTGCCTGTTTTTTGTTGTTTATTCTGTGTCGTTAGCTTAGTAAACAGGATGTAAGAATCTGAGAGTGATTTAATGGATCTTCATACCACTAAGAAGAAAAGGAAAGGACTTAAGAGCAAGGAATATGTGCCCTAGTATATCCTCTTGATTTTTTAAAAAGAATTGTTTACTAGATGAATGGATCTCGAAGCATAGGTTCGAGGTCGGTTTGCTAGAGAACATTTTAATTGTTCATGGCATCACGGATGATAGGATTAGGAGACTTCGGAATCTGGACATGAGGGATTTCTGCACAATACATCTGTTTATGTCACTTGATGGTTTCGTCTGTTTTTTATTGTTTATTCCCTGTCGTTAGCTTAGTAAACAGAATTTAAGAACCAGAGAGTGGTTTAATGGATCTTGATGGCACTAACAAGAATAGGAAAGGCAGAATTATACTCCATTTCATCAGGATTGAGGTTAGTTTCCTGTTGCTTTCCTCAGCAAGATAAAAGTTGGGAAATCTCCCAGCGATTTCTGTAGGGCGGGGGATGGACCAGCCATATAATATCCAACCTGTAGTTACTGATCCGGTAATAGGGGATCACATTAACTTATTTTCTGTATAAGAAATCCACCATACTAGTAAATAATATAGATTTCTCAGTCCTAATTTAAACGCCCAATTGATGTGGCCAATGTTTAAAGAACTTCAACCTGAACAGAATGTGAAATTTGAAATCTGCAGGAAAATCTTCAGCTGAAATTTTGATTGAAATGTGGACAGCCACAGGTTGATAACTGTTGTGTTTTTTAGGAACTTGGAGTACAGATTAAGAGTACAAGCCTCAATGTCACTGCAAGGGGGGTAGCTTTTGCCGAGTTCTTCGTTCATAAATATCGGCCTAAGAAATAATTCCAGACTTTCAAGGAAATTTCAGAAAACTGAGAAGTGGAAGAGTATTTTGCTGGCTTTTTCCATTGACTACATGCAGAATTTTCAGTTACCAGAATTCCCATTACAGGAACGTTTTACCTGAGACAGCTTGCGGTTAAACGTTTTGTATTTATGATCTGAAAACATCGATGGTTCGCCTCTACGTTTTCCATGAGTGTGTTGCGAAGAAAGGCCCGAACAAAATGTATTCACTCTTGATGCGTTACGTCGATGAATGTGTACCTAAAAATAAAAAGCATCAGCATATCTCCTTCGACGTTGTATGATTGTTGGGCTGCTGTTGATGCTGCGGGCAAATGGACGGTATGATACAATCACACACTATTTTCCTCACAGTGAACATTCCTATTTCCTTCGTGACAGGGTGTATTCAAGCGGAAGCGTAGAAAAAGAGGTTGAGTGAACCTGTTAACAGAGTACACCGAGTTAATTACTGAGTCTAGTGTACGAGGGAATTTTGAAGTCAAAATAATTGACAGTCGATCCGTAAAAGATTAGAAGGCTCCTTGGCCAGAGATTTACCAAATGAGGGCTTTGTCTGTCGAATCGGCAGGGAGGCGCGTACCAAAGGAAGCGAAGTGTCATTTTTCCATTTCATTAAAGAATTTCACTATTCCCGCGAGCATATTGGGTCACTCGTGGTTAATAACTTAATTGGTGGAATGCTGCAGCATATACAGTATTTAGTCTGGCGTCCACAAGTACCATCCTAACACCACCGTCAACTTCGGCTTATCCAAACTGTCTTCCTACCTTAGACACCAAACGTGTTGATCTAAGGAGTTAGTGATTGGGATAATTTTGCCAAGGGAAATGTTCATAAATTTACAAAATCTACGCAATTATTTAAGGGAAGACTAGGTAATACACGGATAGGGAATCTGTCACCTGGGCGACTTCCCTAAATTCAGATCAGTGGTGATTGAATGAAAGGCAATACATTGAGCATCAGACAATCCATTAATGAATATAGCATGTATATTGAATATTCAGCCTGAAGGCTGGTTTGATCCTCAACAGTTCAGCCATCAACTGTCATTGATGGCCTTCGTGTCACGGAGAGTTATACTCCATTTTAGGAGGATTGATGTTAGTTACCTGTTGCTTTTCTCACCAAGCTGAAAGTTGCTAACACTTACATGCATGTGTACAGGCCTCTGAAATGCACGCAGCAACAGATCCTATGAACGACATTTTCACACCATTCGTAATAGGAACCAGTTGTATAAAGAATGGCATTAATAACGTCGCTTATATCTCAGTCACATTCATGATGTCAAAACCAAGAACGAGGCTGTGACAGGTCAATGAGAGCCACAAACTTATTCTAGACATAGTGCTGTAAAGACGGGATATTGCCAGCCAAAGCACGAATACTGCATATAAGACGTATTAACGACTTCCTCCATTACGTCAATTTAATTCATATGTAGGCCTATTTCATGTGATGTTCACAAATTTTAACTTGGACTGTATTCCGTAAACATTCTTTAAAAAATATCATCGCTGACATATATGCATTCAGTTTTATTGGTTATGCTGTGATTTCTCCTCCAAAAAATATTACCTAATTTTTGCCTTCATATATAGCTAACAAAGAACGATAACACCAACTACAAGGTTATCCGTGTTATAGATGTATTTCTAAATAGTCATAACTCCAAGATATTTCCGTGGGACAGTCAGTCGCTCTTCAGCAGCTATCCACAGAAAGCAGACATTCTTATTTATGGCCCATAAGGATTCGCTTTCTCCAGTTAGCGTCACCCACGTTACCAGTTTTCTACGGAAGTAATAATTACCCACACATATTTGGAGGATATGAACATTGAGATCCTCTTCCGTCTACCTCTTCACTTCAGAAAATTGGTTCCATTTCAACGAATCCTACTTATTTTTAAAACAATGCCCTGATTAAAAGGATACAGTACACTTTTAGAACGATGCTTCATAGAATACTGCTCAAACTTATGGTTTGGTATGCAAGCGGCTACTTCAATTTCCAGTGAAAGTGACGTATATATTCCCGCTGTTACTTGTGTGCTTCGGTATATTTATTACGATACAGGTTCTCATCGTTTAAGACATACCTTGTAAGAATGACAGCTCTAATCATAAAAAAATGTATGTCTCACCTCTCTGAATGATTATTCTGAACGGTACTTGCAGGACAATGGAGGATGTGTTTGGAAATAACATCGTTTCCTGCGTGGTGCAGGAGGAAGATGATTCTGAACAACAGTGTCCGCTGTCATAATGTTGCTCATGTGAGGGATTAGTTGGCACGGTCATGGAGGGAGGTCCTGGAGAATCCATTTTATTCGCCGTATGTAAGACCCTGTGACTTCGATCTGTCCCCCATGCTAAAGGAAACTCTCAGAGGAAAGCATTTCAATACACGAACCGGCATACTTCAAGAGGTAGGGTGCTACGTAGCAGACACCAACGAAGGCGGCATTGCTGCTGCTAAGCCTTCCACACGTCTGGCAACGGGTGCATTGAAAACATTTTTGCGTGTTCTAAAATAAATGTTTTCATATAACCTATATGTATATATTACCACTTCTTCTTCTCAAGCACTCGTAAGAAAATTTAGGTGTCTCGTCTTACCTAGCGGTCAGTAAATGATGTGAAGGTACAGTAGATCAGGATGTGAAGAATACGAAGTTCGTCGACCACGACAATTTCACCGATGGGTGAAGTCCCTCCAGTGCATAAATATGGAGACAGATTATCCAGCTACGAGTGGATCTGCCTAAACTAGAGGTTAGAAAGGTAAATCCTTCCAATGGCTTCAGATTTTTTAAATTGATTTATTCCTTCTCAAGTGGACTATTAAATGAAATTTAAGTAGATTTTAGTTTGGAGGTCATTTAAGCCAGAGGGTGATTCGTGTCATATCATTTGTTATCGGTTAAATGTTTCCCTCATTATGAATTAGCTCTTTGGAAGTCTAAGTTTAATAATCATGCCTACAGTTCTCATTGTTCTGAGATCCATTAGGTACCGTACGGAAGAATAACGCGATACTAATTCTGAAATTAATTTATTAAGTTCTTGAGAAATAAATATTATTAAAAAAGTCAAAAGTACAAATTCAATACTTAGAAAATTAGCACTTTTAAAATATTGAAATCGTTTGCTTACAGTTCTGTCTGCAAGTTGAAATGAATGCTTCTCTTGAAATTCTTATATTAAAATATCTTAAGTGATAAAATGGTTACTGGGATGAAATATCTGTCGTACATGATAACTTGATATTACTGTATGACGAATTAATACAATTTCTTAAAATGCGTAAGTAATCAAGTACTTAATTAGACCCACGCCATTGTTACAAAATATTATCCCGTTCACTGATTCCTTGGGCTGCAAATCAACATGTATTAGACTTTTCGCGCGTAGTCGAAAATCCTCCATGCGCTCAATGGAAATCGATAGACATGAGAGGTTTGCACTCGAGATTCATTAGCACAGCGTTAGTAGAAATGAACTAATTAACCACTGCAGAGGACACTTCGCCGTGGGGCTCATGAATCGATCAGTGGTGTGAGACAAATGTCATTAAAAGTTGCTAATGGAAACCCTATGGGACCTCCAATTGCAATAAGTATGTGGATGCATGGCAAAATGAAATCTACGTTGCTCCGAACGTTAGTGATTTCGTAAGAATGAGAATTCAGACTTGTGCGAACTGGATCCGGTTGAAGATATGTTACTAAGGTTAAAGAACTGAATTTTCATGACGTAGATGTATGCATTTATATCAAATATTTTTATCAGTGTACCTGCTTACCACTAAAACCGCACATTTTTCAAGAAATTGCTTTTGTTGGCACATTCTCAGATATATTACTCTCATACATTTTTTTTCTATTCATGAACACTATATAATATCCTTTACTGATTCTTTCTTATGCTCAGTAAATTAATTGCAAGGCTACAAGGTGGAACCGTGCAGTGGAACATAAGAAAAAATTGTTCACCCCAGCGTATTTCAGATGTAAGAATGATAACTAATGGGATGTAGATGGCTGTTATCAACCATAGAGTGCAATTTGTAGAATGCTAAAACAGGCAGCTTCAACGTGGTTACGTTCGCTACATTTATCGGACAATGCTTTTCAATAACATGGTCATAAGCAGAACATTTTAACTGATCTTAGTATCGCTCCATGATTTATTTTACCTAATGACAATCCATAGCATACAATGATTTCCTTCTTAAAACTTACTTCAAAATGACTTACTTTCAAGTAGAAAAACAATTAAAATATAATAATTAATATGATACCTGAATGTAACTAAAACGTTAGAGTGCCAAATAATAAAGGCACTAAGAAGGACATAAAGGCAACATATCTGCAGGGAAAAGTGATGAAAAAAGGCTCGGCAGAACACATTTTCACAAATTTTCAGCGGAGTGTTTGTGCTTCCCCAAAAAGAGTACAATCTTACTCTCAGATGTTTTACGCACTTAATTGCAATAGGGACAATAAAATGTTCATTCCCAATCTCCAATGAAGCTCGCATGGGGGCACTCTGTAGCAGTAAGATTCATAGTTTGTTTGGCACCTGCACAGTCACGCTCTAGAAAGTCACGAATTCCGCAGTTATTTAGCTCTCTTTTACTATTCCTATCAACATCTCAAATGCGATTAAGCTGGAACCAGACATTCCCTTGGATTTGAATTCCAGTAAGAACTTGTGTAGAATTTTTATGGACCACCTGTTGAATGGTGGAAGATGACCATTTTTATTTCCATGGTTCTTCTTTGGATAACCGTTAAGTTTTGAGTCACTGTTTCTCGGTTTCAGATGGGATTCCTGCATGGGTAAAGGGCGTTATAGTGGCAAGTTGTCTGTTTAGATATGGATTGGGAGACGTTCAAACGCTGCTGCATGATTTCCGTGGGTTTCTTGTAAAAATGACTAACGAAAAATTTCGTGTATCGAGGGCCACAGTGTCTAAAGTTACGACGCTGAACACAAAGTAATGAAATACTTCGTAAGAAAGGTGTGGAAGTATAAAGACAGCAGTGAGAATGGACTGAAATTTCTTAACTATTGTTTTAAATCTTTTTTTGTTGTTGTATAAGATTTTGTTCGGTTCGGACCTTTGGACTTGGATGAATTCTGTTGTGGAAACTCCCATTTATAGGTTGTGTCAAAATTATCATTTATCCGCAAATTTTAATATTTCCGTTTTTTGTTTTATATTATCAAAATTATTGAAACTGCATGTACTTACACGCGCAGTACTCGAAGCGCATTTTTCTGTTGTGTAAACGAAGACTTTTCACGAACATTTATTATCAATGTGTAAGCAAGAGCGAAGACACTTTTGATTGGAGAAATTAAGAGTTAACGTAATCGGTGAATGTAAAAATCTAAGGTAAATTCTATATTCTGATTGATTGTCTTTGGTGGTTGCACCATTTCCTGTTTCTCGATTTTACCCCATTGCTTCGCTGGGAGCGAGGTGGGATCTGTGTCTTTGATCATCTGACCACCTTTGTGAGCGGACGTGCTTCTCATTCGCCCCCCCCTCACTCGTGGGAAACCTGGCTTCAATGTACGCACTGTTTCTATGTTTATTTCGGTTTTTAACTTCATTCAGATGTAATCATTCCTTTCTTATTCACGAGTTTATCCTCGAATTTCACGTTCACCGATAAATTTGTCGAAATGACTTAGCACTTCAGCTAAGATCATGTACAATTATTTCTGAGGCAATACACTTTTCCTCTAACTTTCTAACTTATTATGAAATTTTCCCTCTGATTTTCCTCCCGGTAATTCTGTGTTACCTTGCATAAGTAATAAAAATCTATGCACATGACATGAAGTGTTTTAGATAGTGATGCAATTGCTTAATTTTATTTCTACATTTGTGTAGATTGGGATTAGCCCTCATTTTAATCGACATGTAACGTTGAATAGTCTTTCTAATGATTCAAAATCTGTGATTAAATTACTTTTAGCGTACAGCGCATGTCTCCTGCGCAGTATAACACTTAAATTTGCGTTTGTAAAGATCCTTCTATTTTGAGTTATTGATTTGTTCCCTTTTTTTTTTTTGCTAGGGGCTTTACGTCGCACCGACACAGATAGGTCTTATGGCGACGATGGGATAGGAAAGGCCTAGGAGTTGGAGAGAAGCGGCCGTGGCCTTAATTAAGGTACAGCCCCAGCATTTGCCTGGTGTGAAAATGGGAAACCACGGAAAACCATATTCAGGGCTGCCGATAGTGGGATTCGAACCTACTATCTCCCGGATGCAAGCTCACAGCCGCGCGCCTCTACGCGCACGGCCAACTCGCCCGGTTGTTCCCTTTTAATTTAAACATTTTATTTATATCCTTTTTAAAATAAATGTGTAATCCAAGGGCAATTACCCTGTACGTTTTATTTCTTCACAAAAGGCCACGTTCCATCACCTCTCCGGGTTCCATAACGCTTTCCACATCCATTCTGTAGTTGTCATGTTTCCTAACCTGTTAGTTTACGATTTATGCTGCGATGTTTTATTGAACCTTAAGTTTCCTTTCACTCTGTTTAAAATTTCATTCTTTATTACTATTATTATTATTATTATTATTATTATTATTATTATTATTATTATTATTATTATTATTATTATTATTATTATTATTATTATTATGTTTTTATTTGTGTAAGCAAGGCATTTGGGTTACAAAAGGAGAAACTGTGGATGGAAAACAATTGTACATGAGAAAGATCGCCAAACACTGGAGTCGATTGTCACTAAGATCAACCGCACTTCGGCAGTGTTAGTGACAGGAGAACGAGGTAAGCATCTGGTATACACTCATACGCTAAAGTATCTCGACTACAGCTCACAAACACTTTAACGCTTTTAAGCCTGGAATTCCTGAACGTCTCATCACTTAAAGCAAGGTCACAGTGCGAAAAGCAGGAGACATGGACTTTTGTTGACTGGAAGAAAGTAATGCGGTTTGTTGTGTCAATTCTTACATAGTTTCCGACAATAACGACGAATCTCTGAGTGGCGAACTCCCAAGAGGCGTACTGGAATAGCAGCGTGCTTCTTCCAGTAAAACTTGGAGGCGAGTATGTAATGGTTTAGGTATCCATTTTCTGGTATTCTCTTAATCCTGTTATTGTTTGCAAAGGACGGTTTAAAGCCTGTAACTAAATAAATATTTTGGATGAAGAACAAAGATGAACCGTTTCTGGATGGCATTGTGCAAAGTCACACAGTCAGAATGGTCCAATCTTGGATGGAGATGAATTCAATAATTTAGTCTACTCAATCACCATACATAAATGCCATTGAACCATTGGGGACGGTTTAAGAGATAAAATTGTGAATTCTATTTTTCCTCCATTGCTTCTGAAGCAACTGAGTCTCCTTCCTCACGAATAATAGTGGAAAATTCAACCTTCCATTGTTCAACGTTTGTATGAACCAATTCTATGACGCATACGAACTGCTATGCAGGATTATGGTTGTCCTTAACCTTATCAAGAACAAGATTCGTAAGCACCTCTGTTGTTTTCCGGCCTCATCACGTTTTGCCTGTAGCTATCCATGTTATTCCGGTCACAAAATTGTATTAGGCCATAGTAAAATTTGTTGTGATGATTTCAAATTGGACAAATATTTGAAATATTCTAATTCCAAATTTTAAAAGTCTACTTTAAAATCATAATGAATAATAATGTTTAAACAAGGAAACCAAACCATGTTGCAAGAGCCACGAAGGGCCTTGGCCTACCAAGCGATCACTGCTCAACCATAAGGCTTACAGTTTATGAGGTGTCGTGTGGTCAGCACGACGAATCCTCTTGGCCATTATTCTTCGTTTTCTAGACCGGGGGTGCCATCTCACCGTCAAATGGCTCTTCAATTGTAATCACGTAGGCTGTGTGGACCTCGAACCAGCCCTCAGATCCAGGTAAAATTCCCTGATCTGTCCGGGAATTGAATTCGGGGCCTCCGAGTAAAAGGCAGGCACGTTACCCCTACACCGCAGGGTCGGCAAATAATATGTACCAGTAAAATAGCTCGACTTTATGAATTAATTTTAAAGTTAATACGAAGTAGATCTCAGGGCAATACTGGGTGATTTCTAGATAGGGCTTGGTACGAGAGCCAGGGTCCTATCTACAAGAAAATATTAAAATAGATTGAATAATAAGTTTTTATTCAGAAATGCATTTTAAAGTGCACATGCCCTTACTGTAGATAGTCGCTGTCTTCAACATCGTCTTTTGACGACCCATCCTCCCAGTTCATCAGGCTGAACTGGACTGGAATACGTTCTGCATGTTGCCAATATTACGTTGAGATAAGGCGGGAACACCCACGTCGGTTTAATATGGATTTGAGTCTCGAACTTTCGACGTTCTGGACGGACTCCGACGCTCTCCGACGTTCTCCGACGATCTTTGACGATATTGCGGGGTAATCACTCGTCACATAACTTACACGAGTGTCCAAAGTTACAGAGTCCCCCGACACATTGGTTTAACATCAGTTTCATTTAATATGGTTGTGATATGCAGTCGAATTCACGCTTAATATTGTAGATAGAATGTATAAGTTCACTAAAGATGAAGATACGGGTAGCATCGAGATTGGAAGAAAATAAAGCACACTTCATGGATAGTAATAATGAAACTGAAATTTGTTCACGCACTTGGCACAATCCGTGGTGATTTTCCACTAAATAAAGTTGCACTTGACATCGAAAGAAATTTATGACTGCCCTAGAGTTTATGAATGACAGTGCTGTCAGTCATGAAATAATACCAAACACTTTGACGAAGAAATAAGGTTGAAATGAAAAGCACAGTTTTTTTTTGCTAGGGGCTTTACGACACAGATAGGTCTTATGGCGACGATAGGATAGGAAAGGTCTAGGAGTTGGAAGGAAGCGGCCGTGGCCTAAATTAAGGTACAGCCCCAGCATTTGCCTGGTGTGAAAATGGGAAACCACGGAAAACCATTTTCAGGGCTGCCGATAGTTTGTTCTTAGGCGCACTTGACATTAAATAAAATAGGTAACTGTTCGAGAGTTTATCTAAGACACTGCTGTCAGTCACACAGAAATAATTTAAACACTGTTCAGAAGAAATAATACACAATTTTGTTTGAATTGGATGAAGAAAACAGTTTGAGTTCGGAGTGAAACACTGGTGTCGTAGCATACGATTATAGTAATCATTTGCATTAACATTCATGTGAAAGTTCGAACACTTTCATAAACACCCTTGTTTATTAATGAAATTATGCTGACTGAGATTTAACAAAAGTGTCACCGTTAATAGTATAACGTAGTAGTGTCACACTGAAATTAATGATATGTGTTCAGAGATTAAGTTCTGCTGACTGAGATTTAAAAGGAAATATCACAGTTCCTAGTATATCGCAGTAGTGTCACATTGAAATTTATATTGATTCAGAAACTAAGTTTCACACAGGTGACGTGGTAATAAACTCAGTTCCGCAAGAACAAAAGTAAGTTATATCGAGAAATTTCTACACACACACAGAATAGAATATAAGTTCAACTCAAGTCCAATACACGACTTGTCATAATCAAAGTTCCAATACGCGCATAGATTATAAGTTAAACTTGATTGATAGACTCAATGTCAATTATAAAGACTTTGTTATACATTAGAGTTCACACGCGCACCATTTATAAGTTGAACACGACTGTCAGAGTTTAAGTCCCACACGAAGACTTTGAATCATTCGAAGTTAGACTCTGTCAGAACTTCGACGAACACTGGAGGGTGGAGAGTCAGGCTGGACACCCAGCTATGACTGTCTGATCAGGTCAAGTGACTCAACTTATATTCAGTTTGGGACTCCTACGTCATCAGATAACGTGGTCACTTCGAAGTTGATTATCTCGCGAATCCTTCGACGGATTATCTTGAGATTCACAATTTGAGACCTTCATGTTATCATCTTCAAAATAACGTATCGCTCAAGTCGCTGCGATTACTATAATAGAAGTTTAAACTTTTTCCATCGAATGTTCGCGAAGGGGTGACGTTCATATCCAGAACATACCCGGTAAAGCAGGCTACACGTAGAGTCGGGTAGTCTATCTTGTCCCAGCAGCTACGTCACACACACAGTTGTCGCCGGCTCGCCTGTTCGCTCCTCCGAACGTAAACAAACCAAGTTCGCCCTGAATGTCTTGCGTGATGATGGAATACAATTAATAGTCAAAAAATACGGCATGTACAGATCGTAACCGGTACAGTATATGCTGAGTAAACTAAGACGATGTAATTGGTATCTATTTTATATTAAACATACAAATATCATTGCCAGCTGACCTTTCTAAGTTGAAAGTAAATGATTAATAGGCCATATTTGGTGCTTACATATTTTATAATAAAGTACGTTTAAATATTTTACTATTTGCAAAGAATGTCAGAATAATTTATTTACGTTATATTTTTCGTTGGAATGATCTTACATACTTTACCTATATATTAAATGAATATGATGAGTAAAATTTAGTTTGTGAAAAGTCCCGCTTTAACATCATTTCTCACCTGAACGTGCTGTTTGTATCACAACTACCATGTTAAATGCCGTATTCGGTGCTGCGTACCTTGGTAAACGACATAACATCCTACAGGTAACAAACAAACATGTAACTAGAACAAGAACATTTTAATATGTGCTCCAAATACCCTTCCATTATTTCCACGCCATGTCGACCAACAAATGGTAAAGAAATCATGAAGTGACCAACCAAATGAAAGGAGAAATCTTCTAGATATAGTGTTGATGAAACAAGATGAGCTCTTTACAGAAACCGAAGTGATAAATTTTATAAGTGATCGCAATGCTGCTTTTGTTGTAGTAAAAATAAATAATGGGCCGATGACCTTCGATGTTAGGCCACTTTAAACAACAAGCATCATCATCACCATCATCAAAAATAAATACGATAGAAGGGAAGGTTGTAAAACTAAGACTATTAAACAGTACCAGTATTAAATAGACGCATAACGGAGTGTCTGAAAGGTAAATATGATCAGTTGGGATATGGTAAATGAAAATGTGAACAGCCTATAGGGTGGATTTAAAGCAATTGTTGGAGAGTGTGGAAACAGGTATATACCTTCAAAAGTGGTAAAGAACAGACGGATCCACTATAATAGGTTCAGGTTAGAAATAAACTGAATGTGGAATAGTTACGGAGGTAAAGATAGATTAAAGGAACTCACTAGGAAATCGAATTTAGCAAGAAAAGTCAGCTAAAGATAATGTGATGGCAAACATAATTGGCTACCGTGCGATTTCTGAGGAATATTGGAACGGCATGTATAGGTACTGTAAGCAAGAAACAGGTTCCAGGAAGGATAATGTGCAGGTAGAAGAGGTGCCTAACACCGAAGAAATGTTGTAATTTACCTAAGGAAACAAAGGAATTTGTGAAAAAGGTACATGCGAGATTTTTTCTGTATTTTTCTGTGAAATTCATGTTTATACCCATTGTTTCGAATGCAGAATCAGGGAACAATATTTGGAAAATTCCAAAATTGATACATTCTTCAAAACTCAACCAGCACGTTTGTACTGGATAGGTTTTGGTTGATACTACTTAACCTGCATAGCCCAGTTCGGTGTTACATCATATTTACAAAGTTGACAGTCAAAATACAAGCAATAACATTACGCACAAGTATTGACATGATTAAAAAGCAAAACTTGTGTAAAAATATGCAGCAGTGGTGAAGGTTAACCCCCACCCCCATCTACACACAAACACAAAAAGTATCTTTCCAATATTCTTCAACTTTTTCACTTATGTTTATCCTTTGAAATGAACAAATATAAATCACATTCAACACAACGTGTTCTGGTTTTACTTTTACAAGCTTCGTACTGACAAAAGCGTGGTGGATCTATGTTATCAACATTGGGTCAGTGGTCGTATCCGTCATATCTCTTTCCGTAGATAGGCTTAGGAGATGATGTGTAGATCTTCGTCTTCTTTCATGCAGGTTGATCTTCAACTACTTCATCCTCACCTTTCTTTCTTCTCTCTCTGCCCGGAGTTGCCACCAATACTTGCTCTACTGACATTCGAAAATTGAGAAGATCGAGAATCCCACTTTTGGGAATTTTGTTTGCTCGGCATTCCTCCCGGTAGCGTACCCAGCTATTAGCAATGCTCATATCGAGGAAGTGGAGAATCATTTTCAAGGTCCATTTCTTTGCCCTGAACCATGTTCGGTAGCATTATAATTTTGACTGCAAATATATACCCCCTCCCGTGTGCTCATTCTTATTCTTAACCAAAAACGAGCTGTCGACTTCAATATATTTGAGTTCATTTTTGGACCACCTTCTTACCTTGGCTAGGGGTTCAATCCCAGCACAAGTAGAAGCAACAACAACTCTTTCAGAATCTTTCCATTCCACAACTACAATAGCATTGTCAGAACGCACATATTCATGAACAGGTGTTGACCCCGTAGGTATCCAGTCATCTTCATCACTTGACAAATATCTAATATCGGAGTTGTCCAAACAATGTAATATCCGGTCCTTAGATAAACCTGTACGCGTGAATAATATGGGCATAAGTATAATTGGGCATAAGTACTGTGCAGTTATTCCATAAATATGAATTAATTCAAAAGTACTGCTTACAAAGTAATATTTCAATATGAGGTTAGAATTCCCACCGACCTGAAGCAAAGCCTAACTGCCACAATCGCGCTAGTTGTACTTTGATGCAAGTATAAATTAATATTATTGTATTTAAAACGAACTAACGTTCATGAAATCAATAATTGTAATGTCCACAAATGACACATTCACAAACATAGCCCAATAACGTAATATTTTTTAAATACAAAGCACTTACGTTGATAGCATATGGTCAGTTTTAACACCATTGTTTACCAGTCACTGCTGCTTCCTGGAGACAGGTAGACAAACGCAAAACAGTTGAATGATGTAGCGTGGAACCCGCACAATCGTTGTAGTCCGGGTCGAAGCACAGAAGTGACTTAGTTTAGCAGTTATAAAATAAGACCGAACTCGCACAAACGTGCGACTTGGAGAGGAAAGGGCTAGGAAAGCAGCTGGGCTTGATAAGATTTCTGGCGATGTACTAAATAAAATTGTTGGGATATAGTGGCGTATTTGATTACTGTTTGCATGGAGCACCTGAACCAAAATGAATGCGAGTTTCTATAGTAGACCCAGTGTACAAAACTGGGAGGGGGGATGAAGCGGATAATTGCAGGCCAATCTGCTTGACTTGTGTTGTATGCAAGCTCTGGGACAACATTTTTCCTGATTACAATGGATGCATTTTCGGAAAATACTAAGTGATTTGATAGAAGGAAGTTCGGGTTTCGGAAAGGTTATTCCGTTCTGGCTCAGTTTGCAGGATACCAGCAAGATGTAACAGATATTTCAGATTCAGGCAGTCAAACGGACTTTTGATAGGGCAGATTATAGATCATGGGAGATCATGGGAGACTATAGAAGGAAATGAGTGCTATTTGATTATACAAAAGAGTGGTTGACTGCGTGACTAAATTTCTAGAAAGTAGAATTCAGAGAATGAGAGTAGGTGAAGCTTTATCTGATTCAGTAAAGATTAAGAAGGGGATCCCTCACGGCAGTATTGTTTGAGCTTTGTGTATTCTTACGTACATAAATGATATGTTTAAAGAACTTGAATGACGTATAATGCTTTTTTGCAGATGTACTATATAGAGCACAGAGTTTACAGAACTATGAGTGACTGCTAAGAGACTTCGACAACCTTTTTATATGGACAGCAGATACGATGGTATGAATGTAAACGGGATAAAAAGTGAAGTTATACGTTTCACGAAGAAGAAAATCCTTTCATTTTTAATTGTTATGTTCGTGGGGTGAGAATACGTCATGAAAATCACTGTAAATACTCAGTTGTTAATGCAAGGACAAATATCATTAGGGTAATCATATTAAAGAGTTTGTAAATATAGGTTAGAGATTTCTTCATATGATTATGATGATATTTAGGGGTTGCAGTAAGGATGGGAAGGAAAGGGCGTATAAGTATTCGATAAGATCCCAATTAGAGTATGGTTACAATATATGGGACTCACATTAAGATTGCATGATACGTGAACAGGAAACGATTCAAAGAAAAGAGGCACGTTTGGTTCTGGGTGATTTATAACAACGAGTAGTGTTACAAAAACATTGCGAGCTTTGGGCTAGGAATTCTTAGGGATAAGGAGACGATCTGCTCAACCTAGCGGTATGATTCGAGTTGCCAGTGGAGAGTTGACGTGGAATAACATTAGCAGACGAATAAGATTGAATGGAGGTTTTATTGTCAGGAAAGACCATAATATGAAGATAAAGTTGGAATTAAAGATTGTAAATTGGGGTAGATATTAATTTATAGGAAGAGGAATTAATTGGGGATTTGTGTAATTTATGTAGGGAAATGTTCGATACATTAACAAGTTCTTTGATATGAGAAGAAAATATAGGTAAACAATTGATAATATTCTACCAGCTGGGAGATAGGTCTAACTCCAGCATGACTAATGGCAGATTTTATATTGATCATTCAGCCATGTGATGTATGACTGACATCGAAATTGTTCAAGAAAGCTAATCAACGCGGCTCAAGGACGTCCTCAGTCTGACCATGTGGCAATGCGATACATAGAGGCGATCTGTTAGGAGAACAGTTGGGCTGTATGAATCAAGGATTTGACATTTTAGTTCAGACTCTAAGGGAAAAGGAAACCGCCTAGGAAAAATTTCACACCTATAAGGTGAAATTTAATCCAGTATTCGCAGACTGTTCCGCTTCTACTTTCTGTAGCATAAAGCCGCATATAAGGATTTGGAGATATTGAACCAAGGGTTCAATATAAAAAAATAACTTCTCCTGACTGATTCATCTTCGCCGAACCAAAACTACTGGACGTAAAGAATTGAAATTTTGGGGATACATTTATTTTAACATGTAGGTACTCGTTAAGGGGGGTTTTTGGATAACCCATCGCTAAAGGGGGGAAAAGGGGGAAGGATTTTTAAAATGAGGATATCTATATCTCAAAAACTTAAAATTTACAGACGTAAAAATTGGTATTTGGAATTTCCTTTGAAAATAAAAAACCACGTATTTTTGTGTATTTGGATAATCCGATGAATAAGGGGTGAACAGGAATGACAAACGGAGTGAATTTTTAAAAAGACTATCTCTGGAAATCATCTCAGACACGTAAAATATTACAGATTTGAAAATTGGTATTTGGAATGTCCTTTAAAGGAAGGAAATGCGTATTATTTGGTTTTGGGGAAAACCCGTTAACGGGCAGAAGGGGTGAATGAATTAAAGAATTAGTTGAATTATTTGTATGAGAATGTATATATATATATATATATATATAGATACCAAAAATTCCAAAGATGTTACAAACGTGGGAACTAGCATTTGGAATATCATTTTAAAAAAGAAACATGTTTTTGGTGGAGGAATCAACTTGGTACGGGGGGGGGGGATGAAAACGGAGATGAATTACTTTTAAGAGGATATATATATCTCAAAAACTAAAGATGTTACCGACATGAAAATTTTAATTTGGAATTTTCCTTCAAAGTAAAGAAACGAAACACGCAATCGTTTGTCTTTGGAAAATTCACTTAAGGGGGTGAATTAAATGAAAAATTAGTTGAATACTTTGTATGAGGATACTTATATCTCAAAAACTAAAGATGGTACAATCCTGATAATTGGCATTTGGAAGCTCCTTTATAAATAAAGAAACACGTTTTTTGGTTTTCGGAAAATTCCCTTAAGTGGGGAGGGTGAAAGGGAGTGAAAAATGTAATTATTTTTTATTGGGAAACTTATATCTCAAAAACTTAAGGTTAAACACGTGAAAATTTGTATTTGGAATCAAATTAAAAAATAAAGAAACACGCATTTTTGGAGTGTGGGAAACAACTTAACCAGCTGGGGTGAAATAGGAATTGAATTATTTGTATGAGGATACTTATATCTCAAAAACTGATGGTGTTACAGGCATGAACATTTGTATTTGGAATCTTCTTTCAAAGTAAAGAAACACGTATTCTTTTGTCTTCTGAAAATCCACTTAAGGGGGGTTAATGAATTAGAAAATCAGTTGAATTCTTTGTGTGAAGATACTTATATCTCAAAAACTAAGAATGTTAAAGACGTGATAATTGGTATTTGGAATCTCCTTTAAAAATAAAGGAACACGCACTTTTGGGCAGGTGGGAGTCAACTTAATGGGAAGGAAGGGAGGTGAAAGAGAAGTTGAATTACTTTTATGAGTATACATATATATCAAAAACTGAAGTTGTTACAGACGTGAAAGTTGGTATTTTGAATTTCCTTTCAAAATAAAGAAACACGTATTTTTTTTGTTTCTGAAAGTCCACTTAAGGCGGGAGAGGAATGGAAAGAAGAAGAAGAAGAAGTTGAATGATTCTTATGAGTATAAATTTATCTCAAAAACTGAAGGTGTTACAGAAGTACAGGCATGAAAACTGGTATTTGGAATCCCCTCTAAAAGTAATGAAAAACGTATTGTTTTAGGTAAATCCAGTTAAGGGGATGAAAATAATTGGAGAAGCGGGTGTATTTTTAAAATGAGTACCGGTGTATCTACATTATATGTCAGAAACTTAACACGTTAGAGACAAGAAACCTGGTATTTGGAAAGTCCTTTGAAAATACAGGAACCTGTACCTTTTTGTTTTCGGAGAAGGCACTTAACAGGGGGTGAAGTGAAGTGAAGTGAAGTGAAGAATAGTTGAATTATTTTTATGAGGATACTCCTGAAAATGTTACAGACGTAAAAATTGGTATTTAGAATCTACTTTAAAAGTAAAGAAACATTAATTTTTGTTTTCGGAATATACACTTAGATGGGGGAGGGTGCGGGGGAAGGACTGATGAAGTGGTTGAATTCTTCTTATGGGGATACTTATGTATTTCTCAAAATCTGAAGATGTTACAGATGTGCGAATGTGTATTTGGAATCTCCTTTTAAAAAAAAGAAACATATAGTTATTTTTTCAACTTGAGAGAAAACTGTTTCTCACATGTACTGTCCTATGTCGCCTGGTCGTCTTAGTCCCCAAAGGTAATACCACAAACATGGTTTACAAAGAATTTTTAGGGTAAATGAAACTCAATTTTTGGGTGAGTTTTTATCCTTTAGGAATTTTAAGATAATGTCTTAGTACAAAGCCGAGGAACAGTAACTTTGATCAAATTACGAAATCCACGCGAACGAAGCCGCGGGTAATTGCTAGTAGAAGAATAAATCTAGTGAGCATGGCTAAAGGTACATCACGTTTGGCAATTCTAATACTTTCCTAACCTTTGCAAACTTATGCAGTGAAAGGTCGTTAAGTGCATTAAAAATATAGATACCTTGAGTAAATTGCAATTTATAGTATATATCGTACAGTCATGTGTCTCAATGGTCTGAAAGCAAAATTCATCAAACTGTGATGAGAACATTAAATACCCCTCTATGATATTGAGTTGTTAGATATATCAATTAATTAATAAATTTACAGAATGGAAGGACAATCCATCAAATATGAAATAATTTATATGTTATATTACTGGGCATTTCTTGGTAATTTTACTGATAACGTGGAAAGAAAATCCAATAAGTAAAACAAATGTAAATTGATTTCCCTACGTAGGTTATACAATCCTGAAAAACAATCATGAAGTACTGATTCCTTATTATTTCGACAGGAATAACTTGAAAATTGCCTTAGGTTCTTTTCTATGAAGAAACACTCTTAAAATATAAGTATCCTCAAGATTTACAACTGCAATGTTTTGTCTGCTTCGTAATGAAATCCCTGTCATGATAATTATTCGAGCAGAATTGTTGAGTCAATACAAAAACAAATTATTTCATGCATAATTGTCAATAGCTTTCTCCGCCGAAGGCTGTAAAATTACCCCCCTTTTGTTCTCTAGCGCATTCATTTCTGTACGAAATAAAACATCTGATAAAATAGCATTATATGCTTTGTTACAGCCGTGTATTTTAAACGAGGAATAAATTGTAATAATATTTAATTAAAATATAGCCATATAAATATTAATATCATTTTATCATAAAGAGAATTAATGTCGTAATAAACCTGAACCATATTTTCGTTGCTGTTACGACAAAATGAGACAGTTGAAATTGTTCGACCATACAGGCTCAAGCAGCCTCCCCCTGCAGGCATTACGTCTATTCCCAGTTAATGGTATTTATATGGCAAAATTTAAAACTCCATTACATTTTATTCATTTCCTGAGCTCGCCAACCCTTAGCCGACGTAATAGCATATTGCGAATCTGCCTCCGGCACCATGAATGTAAAGTGCATTAATAGTCATGGTTGAAAGGAGTCCTACATCAGTCCGCAGGGCTTCCGGTTGAACCAAAATTTTATGCTTTACATTTCCGTGAAATATATACTGTTGGATGAAGTAAAGCTAATTTTACACCGAGAAAGTATCTACTACGCAAAATATCAAATAGCTTGGGATTATAAGTCAAGTTTTTGTTAAACAAAATACCTTGGCAGTCACATACCAACTATAGGGTAAGTGTTAATTACCTATGAATTTCTTTTTATAGATAGACACATTTTCTGTTAGAAAATATGAGCCGCGGAAAGAGATCACTAGATTCTCAACCAATAATACTTCAGTAAAGTCAGTCTCTGTAGAGTAACGATTAGCACTATTAGCTGCTGTCCTCGGAGGCTCCGGTTCGATTCACGGAACTCTAAGAAATTTAAGAATAGCAGGAGGACCGGTGTGGGTTGAAAATGGTACATGCAGCTCTCCTCCATTGAAGATGTGCCTGAAAAAAGCTGAAATTCGTCTGTACGAGGACACAAGTTTACATCCTCCATGGCTAAATGGTTGGCGTGCTGGCTTTTGGTCCAGGCTGCAGCGGATTCGATGCCGGGCCGAGCCGAGGATTTTAACTTTCATTGCTTAATTCCGATGCCTCGAGCGATGGGTGCGTGTGCCATATTCATCATGAGAATTAATCATACGTATGGCCCCATACAGACAGCCACGCTGGTAGCCTATACGGCGTCAGCTCGGAAGATCTGCACCAGGCCGCTTCGAAGGCCACACAACATTATTATTACCTAAGTAAAGAATAACAGCAGTTACGTTGCTTGAAATGTTCGGACTCTCCAAATATTTCACAAATACTTCTGTCAGGAGAAAGAAACGCACGCACGCATACACCCACAAACATACATTCAGCAGAAAATTCGGATTGATCATTAAAATAAACAGAAATTATACTACAAAATACACTGACTGACAGAGCAAATGCAACACCAAGAAGGAGTGGTCAGAACTTTATGCCAATTGCAGGGAAGACTGACGTCACTTAGGTATGCTCATGATGTGAAATGCGCCGCTGTGCTGCGCACGTAGCGAACGATAAATGGGACACGGCGTTCGCGAATGGCCCACTTCGTACCGTGATTTCTCAGCCGACAGTCATTCTAGAACGTGTTGTCGTGTGCCACAGGACACGTGTATAGCTAAGAATGCCAGGCCGCCGTCAACGGAGGCATTTCCAGCAGACAGACGACTTTACGAGGGGTATGGTGATCGGGCTGAGAAGGGCAGGTTGGTCGCTTCGTCAAATCGCAGCCGATACCCATAGGGATGTGTCCACGGTGCAGCGCCTGTGGCGAAGATGGTTGGCGCAGGGACATGTGGCACGTGCGAGGGGTCCAGGCGCAGCCCGAGTGACGTCAGCACGCGAGGATCGGCGCATCCGCCGCCAAGCGGTGGCAGCCCCGCACGCCACGTCAACCGCCATTCTTCAGCATGTGCAAGACACCCTGGCTGTTCCAATATCGACCAGAACAATTTCCCGTCGATTGGTTGAAGGAGGCCTGCACTCCCGGCGTCCGCTCAGAAGACTACCATTGACTCCACAGCATAGACGTGCACGCCTGGCATGGTGCCGGGCTAGAGCGACTTGGATGAGGGAATGGCGGAACGTCGTGTTCTCCGATGAGTCACGCTTCTGTTCTGTCAGTGATAGTCACCGCAGACGAGTGTGGCGTCGGCGTGGAGAAAGGTCAAATCCGGCAGTAACTGTGAAGCGCCCTACCGCTAGACACCGCGGCATCATGGTTTGGGGCGCTATTGCGTATGATTCCACGTCACCTCTAGTGCGTATTCAAGGCACGTTAAATGCCCACCGCTACGTGAAGCATGTGCTGCGGCCGGTGGCACTCCCGTACCTTCAGGGGCTGCCCAATGCTCTGTTTCAGCAGGATAATGCCCGCCCATACACTGCTCGCATCTCCCAACAAGCTCTACGAGGTGTACAGATGCTTCCGTGGCCAGCGTACTCTCCGGATCTCTCACCAATCGAACACGTGTGGGATCTCATTGGACGCCGTTTGCAAACTCTGCCCCAGCCTCGTACGGACGACCAACTGTGGCAAATGGTTGACAGAGAATGGAGAACCATCCCTCAGGACACCATCCGCACTCTTATTGACTCTGTACCTCGACGTGTTTCTGCGTGCATCGCCGCTCGCGGTGGTCCTACATCCTACTGAGTCGATGCCGTGCGCATTGTGTAACCTGCATATCGGTTTGAAATAAACATCAATTATTCGTCCGTGCCGTCTCTTGGTGTTGCATTTGCTCTGTCAGTCAGTGTATATAACCCATCCGTATCATAGTACAAACAGGACCGTAATCTATTATTTACAACTGAAATAGTGCCCCATTAAGTGACACCTGGTCCAATAACTCTAGTAGGTGATTTCAACTGCACTCTTCACCCACGAGACCAAACAGGCACTTTTAACTTTTGTCCAGGCCTTCAGACACAAATACAGTCTATGCAGCTCAAGGATGTGTGGCAGCAGCTACACGGCTCACATGTCGAATTTACATATTGCCGTAGAGAGTCGAAATACAGGACAGATAGGATGTATGTATCCACGGCACAAGCACAGCTCCTCGACAGCTGTAAGGTGATTCCAGTCGCCATTAGCGATCACCATAGCGTTCTAGTTACGATGAACACAACAAGGAGTGACAGAGGCATCATGGGGAAAGGAATATGGAAGATGAATAGGTCTGTTTTCAATAATACTGAGGATGTCCAACGTTTCACGGTGTGTTATTACCAATGCAAATTAGCGCAAAATCGCTCTAGTAGCGTGATGGACTGGTGGGCATATAAAATTAAACCTGCCATTAGAGCTCTCGGACGGATAATAGCGTATGAGCATAACCAGGATATATGTAGGAAAATTGAATTCTATGACAGAGTTATGTTTAATCGGCATCACAAGGAACAGCAAGGCGAAAATGTCTCATATGCATTAAATTATATTAAGGTAATTACACTGACTGACAGAGCAAATACAACACCAAGAAGGAGTAGTTCGAAAGGGATGAAAGTTGGGGAAAAAAACAGAGACGGCACGGACGAATAATTGATGTTTATTTCAAACCGATATGCAGGTTACACAATGCGCACGGCATCGAATCAGTAGGATGCAGGACCTCCGCGAGCGGCGATGCACGCAGAAACACGTCGAGGTACAGGATCAATAAGAGTGCAGATGGTGTCCTGAGGGATGGTTCTCCATTCTCTGTCAAACATTTGCCACAGTTGATCGTCCGTACGAGACTGGGGCAGAGTTTGCAAACGGCGTCCAATGAGATCCCACACGTGTTCGATTGGTGAGAGATCCGGAGAGTACGCTGGCCACGGAAGCATCTGTACACCTCGTAGAGCCTGTTGGGAGATGCGAGCAGTGTGTGGGCGGGCATTATCCTGCTGAAACAGAGCGTTGGGCAGCCCCTGAAGGTACGGGAGTGCCACCGGCCGCAGCACATGCTTCACGTAGCGGTGGGCATTTAACGTGCCTTGAATACGCACTAGAGGTGACGTGGAATCATACGCAATAGCGCCCCAAACCATGATGCCGCGTTGTCTAGCGGTAGGGCTCTCCACAGTTACTGCCGGATTTGACCTTTCTCCACGCCGACGCCACACTCGTCTGCGGTGACTATCACTGACAGAACAGAAGCGTGACTCATCGGAGAACACGACGTTCCGCCATTCCCTCATCCAAGTCGCTCTAGCCCGGCACCATGCCAGGCGTGCACGTCTATGCTGTGGAGTCAATGGTAGTCTTCTGAGCGGACGCCGGGAGTGCAGGCCTCCTTCAACCAATCGACGGGAAATTGTTCTGGTCGATATTGGAACAGCCAGGGTGTCTTGCACTTGCTGAAGAATGGCGGTTGACGTGGCGTGCGGGGCTGCCACCGCTTGGCGGCGGATGCGCCGATCCTCGCGTGCTGACGTCACTCGAGCTGCGCCTGGACCACTCGCACGTGCCACATGTCCCTGCGCCCACCATCTTCGCCACAGGCGCTGCACCGTGGACACATCCCTTTGGGTATCGGCTGCGATTTGACGAAGCGACCAACCTGCCCTTCTCAGCCCGATCACCATACCCCTCGTAAAGTCGTCTGTCTGCTGGAAATGCCTCCGTTGACGGCGGCCTGGCATTCTTAGCTATACACGTGTCCTGTGGCACACGACAACACGTTCTAGAATGACTGTCGGCTGAGAAATCACGGTACGAAGTGGGCCATTCGCCAACGCCGTGTCCCATTTATCGTTCGCTACGTGCGCAGCACAGCGGCGCATTTCACATCATGAGCATACCTCAGTGACGTCAGTCTACCCTGCAACTGGCATAAAGTTCCTACCACTCCTTCTTGGTGTTGCATTTGCTCTGTCAGTCAGTGTATTTTAGGTATCAAAGAAAGCAGCCTAGAACAACTACATCAGCACGTAAAAGGTACTTCCCCCATAATAAGAGAGAAAATCTCTCTCTACCACATTGCCAAGGTTAGACGATCAGCCAATAAGCAATTTATTAATCGATGGGATAATGGTAAAGGGACAATGTTCACTACAAAGGAACAGCTCCTTGCAGAAAGTGAGAGATATTTCCGTGAAATGTTTGCAGAAGAGAGCATCTCAGAGTTATATATTGACAGACATCTTCATCATCTCCAGAGTCATCTACAAGGAGATGATATCGCACATCTTACTAATCATATTTCCGAAGAAGAAGTGAAGCGCGCGTTAGACCATACTACACCACATAAGTCGCCAGGCTATGATGGGATCCCGTATGAATGTTATAAGAAATTTTGGAAAATTATCGGTAAAGTTCTGACACAAGTTATTAATTATGCCTTCAGTCACAACATAAGTGGTATATTTGCAGGGGGAATTATCATCCTAATTCCCAAACTCTCCAGTTGCTATAGACCTATTATAATATTAAACACCGATCAAGATTTTAGCGAACAGACTCAGAACTATACTCCCTTCAGTAATTACTAATGGACAGGTTTGTACTATACCTGGAAAAACATATTACATAATCTACTGGCAATTCGTGATGTCATCATATATCATTCAGTATGTGACAATGCTTCAGGAGCTCTGGCTAGCATAGACCTCAGCAAAGTATTCGATAGGATAGAACACTCTTATCTTTTCTCTTATATTTTCTTTAAGGTTAGGGACCTCCACTGCAATGTCAAGTATGCAGGAAAGGGGAATATTCATATAAAGTCGAATTATTTCAGAAACCAGCTAGAAGCGTGGCGCTAGCACGCAAGCCAAAGTATTAAATTAATAAAATTCAACAATTTTTCCTTGCTCTTATTAAGTATGTGTGTCGGCATACGCTTGGTTTTATGTAATATATCCTCAAGATGAACTATGTAAGCTCAAAGAAGAATCTGAGTTATGTAAATATTCTTGCCACATTTGATAATATTTTCTATTTTTCGCATTTTCTTGTTTATTTTGAATAATCATTATTTCCTCTAAACTGACTTCATGCTTTACCTTGTATTATTAATAGTTATTAGTAGACTTCACAGCGTCCATATTAGTTATAAGTTCCCCATCAAATCCAGAGTGTAATATTAAGTTAATTATTTTTCATACTTCGAACAGAGCATCCCTGGGAGCGGCTGACTAGCCTGGGGCAAATTACCCTGATGGTAGAAACGGGGACAGTACGACACGGGTAAGGTGTACTACACCCTAAGTTACAAACATTCGTCGTGACATACAATGCGAACTCTGAGAAACAGATGCACGTTCACTATTAACTTGTTCATATACTGTACCGGTAACGGCGGTACAAAACTAGGTCCCCGTAATAGAAATTTTAAAACTTACGTGTTACGCTCCGGGCCGCCCACGAAAGACTGACTGGACGGCGAGCAACAGCTGTGTGCGTGTGACATAGAGAGCGGGTGACGTCTCAGCATGCCTCGCCGCGATACAGAGCCTAGACTGATGTGGAATGTTCTTCGAGTTTCTATGGGTAATAACTTTCCCCACAATAATAACTAAACAAATTGAACAACATCACCATGTAACTCGATCTCTTATCTATGTTCCTGCCGAATTTCACGTAAATCTGACATGAGGCGATGAAGTTATGGAACGAGATGTGAAGGCCCGGATCAGATATAAATACAGTACTGCTTCGCTCAGCAGAGCAGTGGGTGGCCTCAGTGTGTGGCCTGAGTGTGTATGTGCACGCTAGGCAGTGGAGTTCATACAGTCGGTTCGCGAGCACCATGATCTAGCGTGAAGCAGCTATTAATCTTCGAGTCCGTGGACTTTAACCCAATCGCGTCGAATATGGACTTGTACGGATTTCTTTATACTGTGAGTGACAACTTTTTGCTCGGACGGGACGTGATATAAATTGTGCTTCGTCTGAAAATTATCAAGTGACTGTTTTTCTACACGAGTGTCTAAGACTTGCGAATGTTTTCGAGTGCTCGTAATTTGAAGTTTAATGTTCTGGACAGGACTTAGAACAGTTTGCTCCTTACAGAGTACTAAATACTTCAAGTTTATGAGACTGTGTTTTAATCCAGATTTACTCGATTCCAAGCATGACTACGTCACTCATTTACCATTTCATGAACTGTGTAAATATTTTTAGGTCATGAACTGTGAACTGTGCATGTGTGAACTGTGCATTTCAATTCTACTAAACAGCACATTTCAATTCAACGAACATTCAGTTTTACGAACAGTCGAACCGAGGACTGTCAATACTCGATTAACTTCGTCTTTTGATTTCATGTTATTATCAATACGTGAATGAATTCGAATTCACGAGTGAAACATCTTTATTTCCGAATCCAATTAAATTATGTTGAACAGTGCTTCAAAGAACTAAGTCGTGCGGCATTACTTTATATTGTACCAAGTGCCACAAACTTCAAGTGACTCTGTTAAAATTCGACGATAAGTTTTGAGTGGACTTTTATTTTTATGAGTATTAAACTTACATGTTCATTCGAGTCTAGTGGCCTTCTTTCATTTAACACGGGACAAAATTTAGTGACATTTCACCGTGTGATAAACTCTCAAGGATACATTTTTTATGTTTGAACCTTGTTAAAACCATTGATAAACTTTCCTCTCATCTGTGCAGAAGCAGTCTTTGCATTAACTCGCCCCAAGGCTTAACGATGTTCATTCACGTTCATCATTCACGAGGACTACCTCAACGCCCTTCATCAGCACCGTATGGATCTTCAAGACGTCGAATGGATCTTCTAGAACTTCCATCGGGGGATGAATGGTGGTTCACTGGTATGGGAAAAGGAGGAGCTGCCGGAATCCAAGAACATCGCCAGCCCTAGGACCAGAAACATTTTCTACTGTATCTGCTGTACAGAGGTGACATGACTTTCAATTTATTAATAAACTCAGAGGAAAAATTCTAATATTTATTTCTAAACAAACCCTTTCCCTCTGTACGCACTTCAACGAATGGTACACGCCCTGCGTCTCATGTCTACCGAAGTACCACATTTACTGTTACAATACAGTGCTTACAGTAAATGTGTAAATAAAGCACAAATACACTACCACTTTAAAGCTTCATAACAGCATCTCATTTTGCAAGAATTACCACGGATGGAACAGATGTTTATTGAGAGGCCTTGAGATTTGAGAAAGGCGCAACCCTTCGCAACCCTTACCCAGAAACCAGTTGACTTCTCGTCAGACGAGCATCGTACGTTACGGCCTCTGCAGAAATACGTTATTTTATGATGAGAAATCAGTAGATGTATGAGAATGTTAAAATCGTGATCATGGCAATTTGTTTTACTTTGATTCCAAACACCATAGTCTCGATATTTCACTTACAATTTATAGTGCGTTGTTCTGGATTCGCAAGAAGCTAGTGATGATGTAACTTTTTCATACATAACGAGAAACGTTTTCCATTGTCCTAGAAAATAATATGCTTAGCATCAGAAACAAATTATACTGCCACCGGGCGAGTTGTCCGTGCGGTTAGGGGTGTGTGGCTGTGAGCTTGTATCCGGGAGATAGTGGGTCCGAATCCCACTGTCGACAGCCCTGAAGATTTTTCCGTGGTTTCCCATTTTCACACTGTACCTTAATTAAGGCCACGGTCGCTTCCTTACAACTCCTAGGCCTTTCCTCTCCCATCGTCGTCTTAAGAACTATCGGTGTCGGTGCGACGTAAATCCACTAGCAGAAAAAAAGAAAATTATACTGACAAAACAGTGTTTTACTCTGCAGTGAAAATCGAACTTATGTAGATCATATCCAGAAAAATGCTTAAAGTTAGCTCGGTACGCTCCCATCGCTGCAGAAGAAGAACGGAGATTTGCTTTGCTATTCGTTTTACATCACACTGAATCAGATATCTCTTATGACAATAAAAATGGCGTATATCTTCTTTTAGTGCAGAGAGTGTCCTAGGATTTGTTCGGCTCACCAGATGAAGTTCTTTTCATTTGACGCCCGTAGGAGATCTGCGCGCGGTGATGAGGATTAAATGATGATGAAGGTGACACATACACCCAGCAGCTGCGCCAGCGGAATTAAACAATTATGGAAAAATATTACCAACCTTGCCTGGAATTGAACCCTTTGACGACGATGGGATAGGAAAGAGTTCGGACTGGGAAGTGAGCGACCGTGGTCTTATTTAAGGCACAACACCAACATTTACCTGCCATGAAAATAGCAAACCACAGAAGTGGCAGAATACCAGGTAACAGCTACACGGTTTGAACCGCAGAGTCAACTCGTTGGGCAGGAGTTTAAATTTCAACAATGAACTTTGATTTAAACCTATATTGCCCTGTGTGGCATATTTCCCACAGTACGCTTTAGAAAAGAAATTCGGCATATCCTATACATGTAAAATCACTACATTAAACGGCAGTTATTGTGTGTTGGTACGCTAAGAGAAGCTGTATTTCCAAGAAATATATTTTGTTATTAGAGAGGAAACCTAAGTGAATTGAATGCTATCACATGAATACAAAGCTGGAACAAATGTATCATTTGGAATGTTTAGGACGTGCATTCTCACGGGATGGTTTTACAGGGCTAGCAGAAATTCCTCCTATTTATTGTACCTGCGTTCATGTAGAAACATAATATAACGATTTTTGTCTGCATTACACAGGTAGGTCTTATGGCGATGATGGGATAGGACAAGGCTAGGAGTTGGAAGGAAGCGACCGTGGTGTTAATTAAGGTACAGCCCCAGCATTTGCCTGGTGTAAAAATGGGAAATGACGGTAAACGATCTTCAGGGCTGCTGACAGTGCAAGCGGATAACTACATGACACGAATCGCACAACCACTTCCTCGGTTAGCGACTTATTCCAGAGTGTCCATGTGTACCTCATGAGTTTCATAACAGAATGTGATTTTCTTCCAAGTACGATGTGATATTCTCCTTAATATTCTCGTAAGATGTGCTCTCTTTAATGTATCCCCATACTACACTGTCTCACGATGACATATCAATATTTGGGGATGGCCAGTCTAAAGGCAAATGGGCAGAACCACGGCCAATCCATTATTCACGATATACATGCTGGATCCACATACGACCGAGCAGTCCCATATCGTGCAGCTGCGGAATAAACCAATCACGTTGTGGTGGACCCGCTTTTACACGACAGACAAGCGACAATATGTATATTTGCAATTACTAGCTTAAACTTTCTGATTAATTGTGACGTGCCCATAAATTGCCACACTATAGAACGTAGATTCTGATACTTCAAATTATTACTTTTACTTAAAATAGTTCCGTGGTTACCCATCCAAAATTAACATTAGTTTTCACTTGTAATGTGATTGGGCGCCAGACTAGAGCTGAAGGCACTAGATCAAAATGTATATTTAAAAGTAGAGACATAAAATAATCGCAGGGGTAGGGTGATAGCACACTATTCATTAAGTACTATCTGAGGAACAAGGATAATTAATGTAATCTGAATTAATTAAAAAGCAGACAAAACAAATTTATTTAAGTGATAATTAAATGCTGGTACTGTACCAAGAACTGAAAGAGTACTGATTGAAATGTGACTTTTGAACTTTAATTGACTCCCCGAATGCTAGTTGAAATTTAATCAAACGCTCACCGTTTGTAGACACGATCATTTGGACATCCTTCTGATATGGGCTTGTTCCGTGATTGTTGCTTTCCTTCATGTGGGTTGTTCATCTCGTCATCTTAGTATTGGCCTGCCTGTTGCGTGCGTCAATCAAGAGTTGAAAGACGTCCTCTCTAACATTACTACTCCCTATTACGCCAATATCTATAACGCAGATGTTAGTCCTACTGAAACAGACCACCATGGGTACTTTAGAGTGGAGAAAATTCCAAGATGGGATTGTTTCCAAATTGAAAAGATGCTTTCTCTAGATATAAAAATATATCTATGCCTGGTTGAGACGCAGTGGGTCTCATGTCCGTTCCGGACTGGAAAATATGACTACAAGTAGCCGAATGAAGTAACTCGCCATGAGTAAATGTACAAAGTACAAGATATCAACAACTCTGCCGCTGTACTGCAATAAGTAATTGCTACCGAAATACAGAAGTAAGTCTCTCTCCACTGATCTTACATCATGTAGCTCTACCTGAGTTACAATACTAAGTGAGACTCTCGAAATACTAATGTCAACTGAGACCGAGAGGCCTATGTCTCTCGTATTTATCAACTTACTGGACTCCACCGTTGATATACCCGATGTTCCAATCATATTGGCGTTTATTCTCCCTCTCCTAAATCAATCAATCCCTTCATCAAATCCATTCTAGTAGCTTCTTCGAAATAATGCGAGCATTCCCGCTAACAGGCTCTAGGGGTGTTGCCGTATTCAAATTTAAGTGATCAAGGAAAGTCTTCAAAGTTGGCCTTGGCTAGCTACTGTCTGAAATTCCACGAATAAGCTAGCCTCCGTTTGGGGTGAGTAAATAACACTTGCTGTTGTCGTGAGTGCTCAAGTAAATCGTTAATTTCAGCATGTATGTTACAATATACTAGTTTTATGAAAGCTTTCTTTTCAGCTCTCGCTAACATTTAACGTACAATATAATGGAATGAAGTGGCAATATTAGATGATCAAAGAACGCTATAAATAGACATATAATATGATATTAAATTATACCAATACCACTTTAAATTGTGCACACTATAAACATTTCAGATGTCGGTAACCACCTGGATGTTACATACGCCCTCCTGAGTCATTGACAAATATTCACAATAATTTGTTAAGGACTCACACGTTCAACTTCTCCCGTCATCTTTCGTCATCTCGTCTACCACTTCAGAAAACTGCAAAACATTGACAGCATGCACACATTATTTCCTCGCAAGTGTCCATCAGCTCGTCATATAGCACATACACTAATCACTTCTGAAATATACATAACATTAATCACATACTCTATCTGAATTGTCTCACATTTCTCCAGAGTCTCTGAAATTACATAAATCTTTATCTCTCCTCCACAATTTGTGAACATCTCTCATAAAATAATATGTATATATATATATATATATATATATATATATATATATATATATATACACACTGACTGACAGAGCAAATGCAACACCAAGAAGGAGCGGTTCGAAAGGGATGAAATTTGGGGAAAAAACAGAGACGGCACGGACGAATAATTGATGTTTATTTCAAACCGATATGCAGGTTACACAATGCGCACGGCATCGACTCAGTAGGATGTAGGACCACCGCGAGCGGCGATGCACGCAGAAACACGTCGAGGTACAGAGTCAATAAGAGTGCGGATGGTGTCCTGAGGGATGGTTCTCCATTCTCTGTCAACCATTTGCCACAGTTGGTCGTCCGTACGAGGCTGGGGCAGAGTTTGCAAACGGCGTCCAATGAGATCCCACACGTGTTCGATTGGTGAGAGATCCGGAGAGTACGCTGGCCACGGAAGCATCTGTACACCTCGTAGAGCCTCGTAGAGCCTGTTGGGAGATGCGAGCAGTGTGTGGGCGGGCATTATCCTGCTGAAACAGAGCATTGGGCAGCCCCTGAAGGTACGGGAGTGCCACCGGCCGCAGCACATGCTGCACGTAGCGGTGGGTATTTAACGTGCCTTGAATACGCACTAGAGGTGACGTGGAATCATACGCAATAGCGCCCCAAACCATGATGCCGCGTTGTCTAGCGGTAGGGCGCTCCACAGTTACTGCCAGATTTGACCTTTCTCCACGCCGACGCCACACTCGTCTGCGGTGACTATCACTGACAGAACAGAAGCGTGACTCATCGGAGAACACGACGTTCCGCCATTCCCTCATCCAAGTAGCTCTAGCCCGGCACCATGCCAGGCGTGCACGTCTATGCTGTGGAGTCAATGGTAGTCTTCTGATCGGACGCCGGGAGTGCAGGCCTCCTTCAACCAATCGACGGGAAATTGTTCTGGTCGACATTGGAACAGCCAGGGTGTCTTGCACATGCTGAAGAATGGCGGTTGACGTGGCGTGCGGGGCTGCCACCGCTTGGCGGAGGATGCGCCGATCCTCGCGTGCTGACGTCACTCGGGCTGCGCCTGGACCCCTCGCACGTGCCACATATCCCTGCGCCAACCATCTTCGCCATAGGCGCTGCACCGTGGACACATCCCTATGGGTATCGGCTGCGATTTGACGAAGCGACCAACCTGCCCTTCTCAGCCCGATCACCATACCCCTCGTAAAGTCGTCTGTCTGCTGGAAATGCCTCCGTAGACGGCGGCCTGGCATTCTTAGCTATACACGTGTCCTGTGGCACACGACAACACGTTCTACAATGACTGTCGGCTGAGAAATCACGGTACGAAGTGGGCCATTCGCCAACGCCGTGTCCCATTTATCGTTCGCTACGTGCGCAGCACAGCGGCGCATTTCACATCATGAGCATACCTCAGTGACGTCAGTCTACCCTGCAACTGGCATAAAGTTCTGACCACTCCTTCTTGGTGTTGCATTTGCTCTGTCAGTCAGTGTATATACTATATACACACAGTGAATTTTATTGAACTCATTCTCACTCTTATCAGTTCATTATCTTACTTATTTAAATAACATCGAACAATAACCTGACAGACAGTGCATTTACAAAGTGCTTTTTCTGCATTCCCTTTGGAATGTCTGTCATTTCCATATCTCTTCCTGATGTATTATAAAAACACTCTGCAAACGTCATTGCCCACGGTGTTCACCTTTGAAAATATTTGTAAGCATATGTAATTTTTCAACTTACTCGAACTGAACATTATATTAAATATACTGCAACCGGGCGAGTTGGTCGTGCGCGTAGAGGCGCGCGGCTGTGAGCTTGCATCCGGGAGATAGTAGTTTCGAATCCCACTATCGGCAGCCCTGAAAATGGTTTTCCGTGGTTTCCCATTTTCACACCAGGCAAATGCTGGGGCTGTACCTTAATTAAGGCCACGGCCGCTTCCTTCCAACTCCTAGGCCTTTCCTATCCCATCGCCGCCCTAAGACCTATCTGTGTCGGTGCGACGTAAAGCCCCTAGCAAAAAAAATATACTGCATTAATTTTCCTTGTTGGCATCTCGGATCATAAATGACGTTACCTAATATTAATGGCTTCACGTAAGTACAAGTGTTGTTCAATGACCTAATTCATAAACATATAACGTTACGCTCGAAACCAAAACATCCATGTTGACACATCGCAACAGATTCCTTTACTACGGACACAAATGTCTCCACACAAAGCAACTCACACACAAAACTGGGTGACCTTCTAGCCTAATTGGTTCTCTACGTTGCCTGAAATATATTTACGTAAACTTCTAATATTGTAAGGGCCTAGCATAATAATGTCACCGTCTGCCAGCTTATACGCACAAGGTCCTACCCTACTGTGAATGTAATATGGTCCTTGGTGTAGCAAGAAAGACTTCTTAGTAACATTTTTTTCATTATTTCATAATTATTTAAAAGTTCCAAATCACCTTCCTGAAACTCATCTAATTCTTGACATTTCACTTGGCTCTTACGCTTCTCACCTGACTTCACTAAATTCTCGCGTGCCAAGCTCATATAAAATTCGGCGTCTCTTTGAGATTCTTCAGTTGTACCTAAGACTTGCGTCAACTCATTCTGGGGATTACCACCCAAATTTTCCCTAGTGGTGAAAGCTAAGTATTTTCATGCTGGACGACATTTATCCAAGTTTCTATCAGAGGTAAGTGTGATTCCCAGCCGGATCGTTTCTCATGTAACAGAGACCTAAACTTTCTTTCATCACTCCTTCACATATATTAACCTGAGGATTCCGTATCGACGAATAGACATGCGTAATCAACGTCTCATTGTTTTTCACTTTCTAGAGGAAAATTTTGGACCACTGTCTGGCAGTGTTCTTCGTGGAGTACCCAATTCGTGCTCATATTTATCTTTAATCACACGGCTACAACCTATTCCCGTAGTTTTCCACATCGGATGTAATCTTACTAACTTTGAGAAAGCGTCCATCACAACCAAAAAACATGCTAATATGCAAACTGTCCTTTTACGACAGGATCAAGTAAGTCTATAGAAACCAAATCGCCAGGTTTATCAGGGATAACACCCCGACGAAGTCATTTTAATTACCTGTTAGGAACTTTACTCCGTTGGCAAAGATCACAAGAAGAGAATGTCTTCCTAACTTCCCTTCCTGTCCACACAGACACGCACAGTTCCATCACTCTTAGGAACCAAATTTAACGGGTTGACAGACTGACTACTGGATAGCTCTATAATTCCATCTTCTAACATAGCCTTAGCATATAGCTTTAACATATTTATGTGGGATGGGATATCTCGGTCCAGTGAAAGTACTTCTATCCAGCACTGAAAAAAGAATGTTGATATCCGTGTTTATTCCCAAGTTTCGGCGCAAAAAACTCTTTATGTTCTCTTAATGGGTGACGAGCCCCAAGAAATCTCGTAGATCGCTCGCCAGTGGTAGGTGACGGACCCCGAGAAATCTCGGTTTTATTCAAATCATTTTCGGTCTTCTTGTGACATCTCTTGACCATTATTGAACTATTTCGGAGTTGTAAATTCAGTGGAATAAATCGTAGATGTTTATCTGCCACTTTTATTTTATTCTCAGTCTTCTTTTAATCTTTGATTTAGTTTCGAAACGACGACTTTCTTTCCGCCGGTTCAGTCAATGATGGAGCTTTCGCGTAATACAGTGCTAGCTGACAACGATATTTTAAGAAGAACTATATGCTGATAATAGTTCAGATGGATATAGTGATTGTAAATTAGTGGAAACTGAAAGTGAGGGTGCTAGTGGAAGTGATATTCAAGCCCCTACACGCCCTAATTTACATAATGTGCTCATTTATTCAAGTGACTCTGATGACTACAACGATGTAAACATTGACGATGTATTAGTGATTGACGCTGAAGACAGTTTTAAAAAGGCAGATACACCGAGATATTTAGAAGAATTTCAAGGCAGGCAAGGACTGACGTATGTCCCAAAAGGTAATGAAATTGTAAGTGAAGTTCTTCACCTTGCTTGTAGACCAATCTAACCTTTACCATTGTCAAAACATTCAAAAATACGAACAGTCACCCCAGTCCCTCAAATAGAAATCTATCACTGTACATGAGATGAAGCTGTTTCCTGCAATGCTCATTCTAATGGAACACGTAAGGAAAGATAGACTTCATGATTACTGGAGTACAGATGCACTAATTGAAACTCCAGTTTTCAGTAAACTGATGAATAGAAATCAGTTTGAAGAGTTATGGTACTTCCTACATTTTAGCTATAACACTGACGTGCATAATAAAAGTGATAGTTTGTACGAGATCAGACCAGTTTTGAATTACTTCACAGATTTTTTTTAGGAAATGTACAGACCCACAAAAGACCTGGCACTAGATAAGCCCATGATCTCATATACAGGTACGTTTCATAACATACAATCCAGGTAAATTGGTTAGGTATGGAATTCTTGTACGTGTAATGTGTGAGGTAGTGTCAGGGTATATATATATACATTGAGGTCTACTCTGATGAAGAAAAAAATTGGAGAAAATATTTTTTTCCTATTCTTGACCCTTATCTCGACCTCTGGCGCCGTGTCTATCAAGACAATTATTATAACAATCTTACAACAGCTGAGCACTTACTGGAAAGGAAGATGGGGTTTGCGGTACCATATATAAGAGTTAATAGCGGACTGCCACAAGTTTCAATGAGGCCTCAAAGAAACTGAAGACCGGCGGGAGTATTTTTACTCGAAAGAATGACGTTTCATTGCAGACATGGAAGGATAAGAGAGAGGTGCAAATGATAAGCACACTAAATCAAGCCACACTGCATTCCGTGGAGATTAGGAGAGAAAAGCGGGTGAAGAAACCTAACTGTATCCTGGAGTATAACAAGTTCATAACGGGAGTTAATATAGCTGATCGGTACCTCTGTTATTACCCAATCCTCCGCAAGACCTTAATGTGGAGTAAGAAAGTGGTTCTGTGGCTCTTAAACTTTGCACTCTTTAATGCATTTAGAGCATAAAACATGCAGAAATCTCAGAAGAAAATGGGCTACAAATACTTTCCCATGAACACAGCAAGAATCTGGGCCACTGGAAATACTGAAGAACAACAGGATGAAGTAAAACCATCGACTTCACCAACACCAACAGGTAGGACACCCAAGCTTGATCCTACAGGACGACTGAATGGACACATGAAGAAACACACTCTAGAAAGTATTGTGGGGTCTGGAAAGTAGAATTTTCCAAGAAAACCGTGCAAAGTCTGCAGTGCTTACAAAAAGCGCAGTGCAACTCGCCACATCTGCTCTTTCTGTAAGGCGCCATTGCAAAAAGTGTCAAGCTTCCAAAGATACCATACTCTCTAGTACTACTAGGGTCATAGGTGAGTACGCATACCAGCTTTAAAGGTGAAATCCTGACTAGTTTAATATTGTGCACTCTAGTATGCTCAGTAGAAAAATTTCTGGTCCCACAGGGTATGTGACAAGCTCAACCATCCTGTCAGCAAAGTGTTTCAGTGAAAATAACTTGTCCTTCTGACCTCCTTCTAACTCGCTTCTATCCACAGCTTCCCTTAAGGCATCTTTATGATCCTTGTTTACCATACTTGTCATAAATTACAGCTAGCTCTAGCTTTATCATTGTTTTCTGAAACCTTTTTTACACTCCATATATTACAAACATCCGTCTGCATCTGAATTCCGTGTTCCCACTTGACTTTAAAATCCTCCTCAATTCACCTCAAATGTACTACGGCATCATTGTAATTCAATCGAGCTGAGTGTAACGTCAGCCAATCAGATCCCAAGATATGATCATACACCAGGTCAGATGTAATTAAGCATATCTATACCCTAACTATTCCATTAATACATATAGGCAGGGATACTCGCACGTAAACCTGCTTAGAAAGCTTTCCTACTGCAGTAATAATATACGTGGACTTGACGGGTATCTCCTCAATACTAACACCTTGTTTCACTAATTCGTCATACCGTTCTGAACTCATTCATGACCTCTGGCTCCCGAATCAACTAATGCAGTCACGCACGCCCTCCACACTTCTAATTTTACTACGGCGTTTTCTATCTCACTCGATAACTCTACTTGATTCTTGTTTGCGTCATACATCAAATACTCCCTAATATGGTGAGCTCGATAGCTGCAGTCGCTTAACTGCGGGCAGTATCCAGTATTCGGGAGATAGTAGGTTCGAATCCCACTGTCGGCAGCCCTGAAGATGGTTTTCCGTGGTTTCCCACTTTCACACCAGGCAAATGCTGGGGCTGTACCTTAATTAAGGCCACGGCCGCTTCCTTCCGAGTCCTAGCCCTTTCCTGTCCTGTCATCGCCATAAGATCTACCTGTGTCGGTGCGACGTAAAGCCAATAGCAACAAAAAAAAAAGAAATTTGGTTCACAGCACCGTCAAAGTAATATGGAACGATCAAGTGAGTTTCAGACATTTCAGTACAGATCGTGGCATTCCATGGTTGTTTTTGATTTATTCAAAACCATCTGTGTTCTTTTTACTCCGGAAATAAAAGTTTAACGATGTTTTGCACTTCGGTAAATTGGACAATCTTGAACGGAAAGTTGGAAGGACATCAAAAATTCGCTCGCGGGTCTCATGGAGTTTTTCCATATCATTCATTCATTTCATTTTCAAACGAAGATCTAAACGCCTTTAACTTTATATCCTTCTTCATAGTTATTCGTAACGCCGAGTACGTAACTCACAATTCCTGTGATCGCTTACGAACGGACATCTTTGACGAAAGTTTGACAGTGCAGCCTCCGAACTCTTTTCTTGTCGTAATGATGGTCGTCCTGAACGGGGCATTTCTTTTATGCAACCACTTACAAAGAGCTTTTTCCCCACCGTAATATTGTTGATTTTGTTCTGGAAGGTTCCTGAAACCCTACAGTGAAATAATACTGAATAACTCTCATTGATTTACCATTGTAAGGACGTACGTGAGCCCATGTGCTAATTATGATTCGTTCCTTCGCGGTGTAAGTGGACTCATCGGCCAGGACTCAGCCTATATTGCCACCTACAACAATAGTAAATTATAGTTCATTAAGATGTCTCTAATCCTTAGGAGGTATCTTAATAGAACTTTGTGCTCTCACTATATACCAAGTCAAACTGGACCAAGGTGTAGAAAAGTTTGCAGTGGAAAAAGACAGCATTTTGTACGAGAGAATTGAGTTTTTGGAACAACCATCTTTACATTAGTCAATTTTCAAACTAGCTTTGCTGTACGGGAGTGGAGGTTGGGTGGTTTCCGGATACATTTTGCATAACCTGGAATTAAATGCTATGGAAGTAGCTAAAATGATTGGCGCTATAAGTAGTCAGGAACAATGTTAGTAGGGTACTCGGGATGAGGAGATAAAGACTAAATTCGAAATAAACTCGACGGATTAAATTGTAGGAATCTAATGGTTTCAGTGTTGGTGTCATGTGAGGCGAACTGAAGAGGACAAATTACCTAGAAGGTTCATGGACTCCTCCATGTAACGTAAGATGAGTACAATTATATAATTTTATTTTTCACGATTTCCTTTACGTCCCATCGGCACAGATAGGTGTTATGGCGACGATCGGACAGGATGGGTTAGGAGTGGGAAGGAGTCGACGGTAGCCTTGATTAAGGCAGAGCCCATAATTTGCCTGGCGTTAAAATGGCAGACCGCGCGAAACCATATTCAGAGCTGCCGCCGGTGGGGCTCGAACCCACTATCTCCTGAATCCACCCTTACAGCTATGTGACGCAAACCACGCAGCCACTCGCTAGGTGACAATGTAGACAAAGCCGACCATGGATATACCCATTTTATAACGATTTAATGATATGGGATGTGGAAAAACACGAGGCCGTAGAACTCGTTGCCAATAGAGTATCATGAAGATATTTATTGAATTCACAGCGTCCTTCAGACTGAACGCTGAAAAGCACAACATTCTATAACGAAGACTAATGCATCTACGTTGTACGATTACACTGAAATAAAAAGAATATCGAGGAATATGGTAAATTATTGACCTCTGCACTGTATCATATATATTCAGCTTTACAGTTTAAGTGTCAATTTTTAACCTTGTCAATCATGTACACAGGCTATCATGCATATTCTGAAATGATTTCAGTTTTCATTCCAATTCGCAAATATCTATCATTTTGACAGTAAAAGCTGGAGATATCAGTAAACTGGCGAGAAATAGCTTAACCGAAGATCAACAAAATCCCCCCAGACGCTGCTAACGACTCGGTGTCAAGTAAGTCTCTGTAGATAATAAAAGATAATGTCTCTTCCTATATCATTTATTACATTTTCTCTTGATTTTCTCACTTTTCTACCTAATCTTTTCCAAATTATTATATTTCGGCACTAGATTAGAATTTGGTCTGCTCTTACGTCCAGATGCCCTTTCTGACGCAAACTCTATGTTTAGGGAAGTATTCATTATTGCATGTCTCTGTGGAGGGCGGTAGAGTAATGTGTTTTTAAAGGGAACAGACAAACCCAGCCCCCGACACATAGGAATTAACCAGATAAGACACCGTTTCCAAAACTGCTTTCTTCCACTTTTTTTAAAACAGTAATGTAATGGTGGTTTCAGTCTCTCAATAAACTCTTCTAACAAATCGGTTACACATTACACGGCTGATATTCCTCCCTCCCTGCGTAACTTAGCTTCAAAGATGACATTATTTTCCATAACTATCTCCTTCCACCATGTGTACTGCTCCAAAACTACCTTTTTCCCTACATGTATTATTCCAGTTCTTCTTCAGTCCATAAGAAAGTTAACTATTATTTGTTGTTGGGGTTCCTAAACTCTCTCAACCCTCCTTTTAATTTTTTTGCTACAAAGTCAATTTATGTTCACGTTTTCAACAATAACTAACACACAAACCGAGCTCGATAGCTGCAGTCGCTTAAGTGCGGCCAGTATCCAGTATTCGGGAGATAGTAGGTTCGAACCCCACTGTCGGCAGCCCTGAAAATGGTTTTCCGTGGTTTCCCATTTTCACACCAGTCAAATGCTGGGGCTGTACCTTAATTAAGGCCACGGCCGCTTCCTTCCCACTCCTAGCCCTTTCCTGTCCCATCGTCGCCATAAGACCTATCTGTGTCGGTGCGACGTAAAGCAACTAGCAAAAAAAATAACTAACACGGAACACGCTATAGGCTATTGTTACCACCTCATGGTAGAGGACGAAAGAAACTGAATGATTGAAAAATGGAGGAAAAACCAAGAGAAATATGAAGTAAGGATACCTATAATTTTTATATCCGAGGGTGCGAGTCCTAACGCTATAAACAAATTCGTGTAAATCGAATAGTTGGCATAAATAATACAAAAGAATGCCAGTTTTAATTACTTGACTTGAGAATTCGTACTGTTGTGTTAATTTAGATTTAATATTCATGGTAATGGCTTTACATCGCTCCGACACACACAGGTCATATGACGACGATGGGATAGGAAACAGCTAGGAGTTGGAAGGAAGCGGCCGTGGTCTTAATTAAGGTACAGCCCCAGCATTTGCCTCGTGTGAAAATGGGAAACCACGGAAAAACATCTTCAGGGCTGCCGACATTGGGATTCGGACCCACTATCTCCCGGATGCAAGCACACAGCTGCGCGCTGCTAACCGCACGGCCAACTCGCCCGGTGATTTAATATTCAAAATCAGTATGTTATCACTAAAAAAATCTTGCTTAATATTATAAACACAGTTTGAGATTCAGAAAGCTGGTATAATATTTTACAGTTTTTATGGTAATGATAATAGTATTTCAAGTTTATGCTTTCTGTTTAAAGGGATGAACATATTTATAATATTATTTAAATGTAAATAATAGCCATTTTCAAAACTCTGTCATTCCAGAGTAAATTAAATTCGTGTCCTCATCCCGAGGTGGTGCAGCTCTTATCAGGCACACCCCCATTGCAGGTGAGCTGCATGTAACATACCAAGCACATACCAGCCCTCCTGCCAGTTTTAAATTTCTGGCAGGACCGGGAATCGAACCCGGGCCCCCGAGGATGGCAGGTAATAACACTGACCGTTACGCTACAGCGGCGGACATTGCAGAGTACAGTTCCATAACTGTCTACATCCAACCAATTTTTTAAATAAGTTATTAAATATCGAGCCTTGATTTTCATAATTATGACTAATAAATGCATCTTTAAGCAGCTATTAAATTGAAATAATAGGCCATTGTCACCATTAAGGAAATATCGTATAAGTTTTCCACGATTTTTACAAAATGTAGACAGTTTGGGAAGTGAAGTCTTCAGATTCATTTAAAATCCCAGGCTCGACTGAGAATCGAATCTTGGATCCTATGAACCTAAGGTCAGTACGGTGACTATTCTGCCAAGGAGCTGGGTACATTATTTATTACTTATCGCTACAAATATGTAATGTATGAAACAATGGATAGGGTATACACTGAATATGAGAGAGTAAACTGGTGTCAGGAATTAGTTCTTAGGAAAATTCATTTTCAATAACACGGTGTCATCATCATCATCATCATCTGTTTACCCTCCAGGTTCGGTTGTTCCCTCGGACTTAGCGAGGGATCCCACCTCTACCGCCTCAAGGGCAGTGTCCTGGAGCTTCAGACCCTTGGTCGGGGGATACAACTGGGGAGTATGACCAGTACCTCGCCAGGGGCCTTGTGGAGGGATGGGAAGAGTGGAAGGCATAGGCAAGGAAGAGGGAAGGAAGTTGGGTACCATCCCGGCATTCGCCTGGAGGAGAAGTGGGAAACCACGGAAAACCACTTCCAGGATGGCTGAGGTGGGAATCGAACCCACCTCTACTCAGTTGACCTCCCGAGGCTGAGTGGACCCCGTTCCAGCCCTCGTACCACTTTTCAAATTTCGTGGCAGAGCCGGGAATCGAACCCGGACCTCCGGGGGTGGCAGCTAATCACGCTAACCACTACACCACAGAGGCGACACGGTGTCATTAGCCTGGGAATTATAAGGTTAAGGTATTTAAATTTGTTATGTATTTGGCCATCAAATATTCTTACGCCTAACGTATTTATTTCTGCGTTGGGTCTTAAAGTGTTTCTTATACCCAATAACATATCTCAATAAAACCGCTAGATATATTATAGATATTACAGAGAAGCGATATAAACTGATAATAATGAGTGTAAGCAAAATATATATTTTTTTTTCTAGGGGCTTTACGTCGCACCGATACAGATAGGTCTTATGGCGACGATGGGATAGGAAAGGCCTAGGAGTTGGAAGGAAGCGGCCGTGGCCTTAATTAAGGTACAGCCCCAGCATTTTCCTGGTGTGAAAATGGGAAACCACGGAAAACCATCTTCAGGGCTGCCGATAGTGGGATTCGAACCTACTATCTCCCGGATGCAAGCTCACAGCCGCGCGCCTCTACGCGCACGGCCAACTCGCCCGGTGCAAAATATTTTAGAAGGTACTGCTGGACGTTTCATGTTTAATTTAACTGTTCCTCATAAGCTTCTAGAACGTACTAGAACCAGTTTAAGAAAAAAATCCGCATTTCTAAAATGGACTAGAATTTCCTAGGAAGAGAAGTAGCGATCCTTTCTGTGATCTCTAATTTACTCTGTATATCCAGGACGATGTCACTGATCGGGAGAAGATATTGCGTATAGACATCCTTAAATGAGCACTGCTATTGCTGTTTACAATGTTAACGTTTGATCGAACTCATGCAGTTTCATTTTGTTAGAGGACATTTGCTGCTTGACTAGTAAGCGCGTGTTCATATATTTAAGGGTGATGGACGCTAAATTAGTAAGGCTCGTGTTAGATGGGTTGTAAAGGGAAATTCTACTCCCCAGTGATTACGTGAATTATGCGAACTGAATCACCGTTAGCGATTATCTCGAATGTAATACAGTAACTGGAACATTTGTTTTCGAATACACTCTGGATGGAACAGCACTAATGATGCGTCCGGCGAATTAAACCCGAGGTTTCTTATCGTCATCAGTAGTTAGCAGTCCGTAGATTGATGAGAGTATGGCTTCTATTAATTTACGCCATTCATATCATGCTCTATCTGCCATGGCCCTAAGTAGTACACGAAATTCGTGCGTGAAACACCCATATTTTCAGAAAATGAAACACAGAAACAATTGACATTATGTTTTGAACCTGATGCCCCAGGCAAATTATTTCAATTCCATGTAGAAGTTCAGTACCTTTAAGAAACTAAGAAGTCAAAGATTAATTTTGGCGAGTGTTTATTTCCGAGGAGAACTTCGGTTGAAAATTAAGAAATTGTATACAGTTCAATATTTCGTGACATTTCCAATAATATTGACACAATTAATGGGAAATACTCATATATTCGAATACCAGTACCACGGTAGACAATCACACGTGATTTGAACACATGCCAGTACACGGATCGGATGACTGATTCCCTTTAAGTACTGAAGTGATTAAAAGGATTTCCTAGTCATACCATTCAAATCCTAAGTCTTACAATGGTCAATCTGAGTGTAGTTTGTCAAGATTCCTCCACTTGCAGTCCAGACAAAGGTGTGTATGATATATTAATTGACAATAACACAATTACTGTTTAATCATCATTCCCAGCGTTGTACACATAACACAAATTATCTACGATGTTGAGATTTCATTCATTTTTTCAAGTTGCTTTACGTCGCACCGACACAGATAGGTTTTATGGCGACGATGGGACAGGGAAGGGCTAGGAGTTGGAAGGAAGCGGCCGTGGATTTAATTAAGGTACAGCCCCAGCATTTGCCTGGTGAGAAAATGGGAAATCACGGAAAACCATTTTCAGTTCTGCCGACAGTGGGGTTCGAACCTACTATCTCCCGAATATTGGATACTGGCCGCACTTAACCGACTGCAGCTATCGAGCTCGGTGATTTCATTCATACCGAGGAACATACAAGATACTTTAGTTAATGTCTACAAAACACTAAGGATTGGAAATTACGATATTCACATTGTGCAAACTATATTATGAAGCTAGTATTAAACACTTCTAAATTCATGGAAACTTACACACAAGAACAGGTCTCGGGAACATGAATAGAAGTATTGTATCCAAAGTCACTGTGATATTTGACTGTAGGCAAAAATTAGGACTGTCCCTGAGACGTGTTTCCTCTCTTAACTTACTTTACATTATACAACTTCCCCAGTCGTAATAGTTATTGATCTTAACCATGCACATTTACTTACAGACGCTTTTCCCGTCCTCTGACGCAAGTGGTAGCAGTCTATTCCATCTGGGGGTGAGGTTCGAAACTTATTTTGGAGAATTTTTTTGAAATGAATTACGTATGCTACCTTCTTCTCAATAATATATTCTAGGACCTACTGAGGAGGTATCCCAGGCAAGTCGACCTAGCACCTTTGGTTTTGAAATGGTAGTGAACTACAAAATCTGATTTGTAACTAAAAAGTCGTGCTTTCTTTATCGCTCAAAGCCAGCAGCATACAACAACCAATTGGAAGACTTCGTAAAAGGTCACGTTGTTCGTGTTAGCTTTACGATCAGTTTCAGATGTTGAAGAATCGCAAAAGTCGTAATTTGAAGACAGACTAAAGGAAAAAATAAATTGCCTCAAAATTGCATTGATGTGAATCTTATATGATAAAATAACATACCGGACTCTAATGAATGTGCAATCGGCAATGAACCATTCGCGGGATGAATCAGAATTACAAAAAATCATCCGAAATTTCGTTATACCTACGTCTATGTTGAGAATATTTAAGCATTAAAATACTTTTTAGGCAGCCTAAGTAGCAAGCATTAAAATAAGCACAGAAAATAGGCATCGTCAAAATTGTTATAATGTAGCATTAACTACTTCTTATTCTGCTTTTCGAACCCCGTGGTGTGCTAGCGAGTGCGCACTGTGATTTGCATCTGGACTTGGCCCTGATTTGCGGCCGGATGGAGTTCCTGACGCTAACTCAATGTGGAAGGATGTATTTAGTATCCCATACTTCTGTGATGATTCGTGTGCTCTCTAGAGTATATTAAGGCATGTACATGTATTCGAACAAGCACCATCTTCCAAAATCAGAGGTATTAACCAGACGCGTTTAAAATACCCGACCCCGGGAATCAAACCATGGAACCCTGAACCAAAGGCTTCGACGCTGTCGCTCAGACAAGGAGCCAGACTCTGAATTAACTACTTAACTAATAAAAAATTAATTATTTCCTGAATAATGCCTAAAAGAAGCTGATCTATATTCCGTGAAGACAAATGAAACCGCACTGAAATTAATGAAACAAGTTACTCTCCAGCTGCCTTACAATTTACTGCTGGGTATCATTCAAGATTTTCAGATGTAAATGCATGGCAGGCTTCAGTCAGGGTATTTTTCAACAGAGACGTCTTGTCAGCCTTACACGATGTGACCAACGAGGCAACAAAGTAAAACGTAATTAATGTTAAAAATAGCCTAACGTCTTGGGTGTATAAATAGGCATTTTCCGCAAAGTTGGCATTAACGGTCAAAACAGGCATTTATAAACATTATTAAATGCCTTCCATTCGTCATAAATAGATTTTTCTTTACTCTGCATGTTCAGTAGTTGCGGAAATAAATAGGCGTTTTAGGACATATAACTTCAGCTCCCCTTCATGAGAAAATACATCACCTTCCACAGGTAAGAAGTACAAGGGAGATACTCTTCCACTGTAACATCATCTACTCCCTTGATGTGATAAATTTACAAGCACTGAATGAATATTGAACATCTCAAATACATCTATGCTTTGTTTCGTTACCTAGGCACGTAAAACACCGAAATTATAATTTTTTATGATTAATCAGTGAACAGAAGTGGTGGTCCAGTTTAATTTTCCGTGTTTATAGCATCAAGAACTACTTTACTGGTGCCCTGACATTGTAAAACTGGTAGTACGTTCCTTTAATGGGCTATTTATGTGGCGTCTTTGTATGTACGGTGACCCTGGTCAGGGAAACTGTTAAGATTTGCGTTCGAATTTTGGGAATGTACAACATATTTCTCAGGTACACTTAATATAATTCTCTTAAATTCACCTTTTTCTCAAAACCATTTCTCTGAGACATGTAATTTACTAGCGGAGCCAGTGCGTTTCGCGACACGTAAAAAAACAGACCACATGGCGATACAACACTGATGGAACCTCTTTCATGCTATAGAGCTTAGTTTTAACATATGCTATCTATCTATCTATCTATCTATCTATCTATCTATCTATCTATCTATCTATCTATCATCATCATCATCATCATCATCATCATCATCATCATCATCATCATCATTATCGTAGTCATCATCGTAGTCATCATCATTATCATCAACATCGTCGTCGTAGTCATCATCATCATCATCATCATCATCATCTCAATTCTGAAACTTTTGAATTTGGTATATTTTGGAAAAATGCTTCTCATAAGTCTCCTTACATTCTCATTATCCTGAAAGATTCCATCAAAACCTTTTCAGGATTGGCACCTTTAGAGGACGTTCGGGCCCTTAAACCCATAGCATATCACATTGGAAAAATTTTTCCCACTATCTGAATAAAGCTTCTGCTCACGTATTCACTCCGTCTCGCTTCTGATCAGCAATTTCGGATCAACCCCAGCTGGACCACCTCGTTGGGTCATGGGGAGTTTCTACTTCTTAAACGTGCTGTATACTCTACGTACTGAACACAATCTAATCAGTTGAAAGTTCCTCTCGAGCACAGTGCGGTCGTAAAAATTAAATATTCATTGAACTGGCCCACAACTGGCGACAAGCGGGCACTCTTCAGTTGCGTTAGCAGTAGTGCCAGACCTGTAGCTCAATTCCTTTCCAACGGAACAAATATGACCTTGGATACCAAAGCTCGATGGTAGAGCATCCGATACAAAATAGAAAGGTTGTGGGTATGGATTCCATTGATGTTCGGTTGGCCAGTTTTATTCTGTGTTGTACCATTACGTTACATTCGAGGCCCTTATACGAAAGGAAAAGGGGCAGACAAAATGGCGCGTAGCAACTTCAGGCAGTAAAAATACATAAAAATTGTCACCGAAACTCGTATCATTATAAGTCTAGAAGGCGCAAAATTATAAAGGCCATGCAAAGGAACTTTAAGATGGAACAGAAATTGTTTTAAAAAATAACTGAAAATAATTCATTCTTTACTTGAAGAACAAAGATCGTACTGGATAAGTCATCGCAGAAGCAAGAAGAAGGAATATGTCATCGTTCTGGAACAAAATAATAATCTAAATAACAAGATTGAAGTAATATCCCGAGCTAGATAATAGCAGAACCGCAATCAAGATACGAAAAGGATCGGAGATTTTCAATTTAAATATTAACGAAAGGAGATATCGGAACAGCCGGAAAGAAGAGGCGAGAAGGCAAAATTCCATACTATAAGCAATCCAGAACACTGAGGAGAGATCAAATTAGTATTTGGAATCCATAATTAGCCTGAGAAAAGTATATTTGTAAACAACAAACTATATCTGAATAATAATAGAGACGCAGTTCCACATAGAGACAATAATATGAAAATATATTGAGAGGCTAAAATGAATATTTCAAATATGTATTCTGCCAGTATAATGTTAATTTCTACTTTCATGAGCGACTGTGACATCATGAGATCCGCCTAAACTTAGGGTGCAGATTATCTGGGATGCAATAACGAGGCTGAGCAACAGCATGCATTGGGACCAGAGATGACGTCTGGAGAGGTGGAAATCATCCGCATGGTGCACGCGTAACACTTGAGCAGAAGGCAGCATTCCCAGAGGAGAGACGTGATATAAGTTTCCTGTGTAAAGGTATATGTGACAATTACTAAAAATAACTTATTTCGGTGAAATATTTACCTTAGATGTATCCTATGTGCCAAATTCTAACCGTTAGTGGCAGGTATTGGTCATATAACCGCGATTATTAATTATTTTACATAACATGTATACTCAAATGTGAAGTGACATGGTTATATTGATGTCTGTAATGAGTGTATATAGATTTAACATACCAATCTACTCGGAAAGGCTATTCAGTTATGAATCTGGAGACGTTGGGAAGAATGCACGTCTTATAAAACCTAGATGAGCTGTAGGAGGAACAAACATGACAAACATGACCGCACCTACCTGAAATAAGGGAAGAGATGGATCCTACTTGGATTGTAAGAATATTGTAGAAGCAATGTCGTCGACGGACAGTAGTATAGTAACAAATGTGATGTTATAAAGAGGAATAATGAGATGTTATGTGAGAATATTGATAATTAAGAAGAGATAGATTGAATTGTGTTAATAGAGATGTTGAGATTTAATGTTTTTTTTTCCGAGAGGTTAAATGCAAGAAGATGTTACGAAGTCGTATTATACATGTTTATTGAGGATCGTATTTGGAATGGCTACTGTGGGGTTAGGTAATGTTGGGAAGAATGTATTAGCAAGAGACCACTGATACAATGCCTATTTGAGACACATTGTGACATAATATGAGTAGTTGTTAACTTCCATATGCTTAATGGTGAAGATGTAGGGATTTATGATACGAATTATCGTCGTATTTAGGATCATTCATTCCCAAGCAAGCAGTAGACTGAGATATTGAGCTAATTCGAATGAATTGCGCAGCGGTATATGAAATAAGGTGATGATAGAATAATATATATGAATATCTGGCACATCTTTTCGTATACCATATTAATGGATGATTAATGAAAGGTTTATTTAGTACTTTATGATTGCTGGTATTACAAATGAGTTAATATAAAGGAAATAAATAAATATTTCATTTCCAACAACATTTTTGAGGATATGGCAACAATCTTTACCTATATAAAGGGAACTTATCAAATATCACGGCTCTCACAAGTAAGAATATGTCATAAAAGACCCAGTATGAAAATTTTCCCCAGAATAATAAATAATAAAGATGAAGATCTCGTATAACGACAACAGCAATATCAATTATGAATGAATTTACGTAGAAACTAAACAATTTGTGATCATTATGTATTCAGTAGGGCGTGTTGTTCACATCATTAGACTAAAATTTTTCGATAGAGGAGTTGAATTATGATTTTGAATGACACGAGATGAAGTTAACTAATTCAACAAAACGAAGTTCAGCATTTAATGAATGTGTTAGTATACAAGAAGAGACACCATTTCAATTATGTTATTACCATATAGAAATATATCTGTACATTGCTCAGAATTGCAAAAGAACGGTATTTCTCTATCGGTCATGTCCACGGCAACAAGGAAATGCATCTTTTACTTTTCCGTAATGTCTGTCTGTCTGTCTGTCTGTCTGTCTGTCTGTCTGTCTGTCTGTCTGTCTGTCTGTCTGTCTGTCTGTCTGTCTGTCTGTCTGTCTGTCTGTCTGTCTGTCTGTCTGTCTGTCTGTCTGTCTGTCTGTCTGTCTGTACACGCATCACGAGAAAATGGTTGAGGAGAATTTAATGAAAATCGGTATGTGAAGTCGGGGGATGAGCCACTACAATCCAGGCTATAAATCATTTTATTCACGCTGAGTGAAATTGTAGTTTAGGGGAAGGCCCAAAATGTAATTCTCAAATATTCACATTCTTAGTGGTCCTATCAATAAATACAACATAACTAATGTTATATAGAATTAAATTTCCGATCATTTATGTCTTATTCACTTTTACCGTACCGGCTATGACAACACAGATATTCATGAATTTGTATTTCTTGCCAAGTCCATATCGATGCCGAGCCACGAGGAAATGGGTTAATAGAATTTAATAATCGGTGTGTAGAGTCGGGGTATAGGGTACTACAGTCAAAGCTATAAACAATTTTATTCACCCTGGATTCAATCGTAATTTCGGGGAAGGCGTCTAAAATTTAATTTTTAAATATCGACCTACGTTATTGGTCCTACCGAAACGTACTACATAACAAAAGTTATAGAGAATACAATTTCCAATAATTTACGTTTTATTCATTTTTAGCGTACCGACTATGATAAGAGTGGTATTTTAGAGTCGGAAGAAAACTAAATGTGAAGGTCTACAATATCGAAAACGCATAACAGTGAGCAACAATACCATTACATTGACCATTATTTGTTGTGATGTTCTTTGTTTCCTATGGTGTCACTCATCTCTGATAGATGGGATTACTACTGCGTACCGAGTATAACAGCCTGTCTGAATATTGGCGGGAAATAGGTGGGGAGTTAGATAACTTTCTTCTTTAGCATGCCATGCCTCTGGCTCATACATTTTCATATACAGCTGGTACGTAATATATTGGTTCATTATAGTATTCAAGCTATTCGATTCCTACTCTGACACGCTGTTTTGAATGAGCCGTGTGCACATTTAAGACAGAGGCTCACTTTAAAAAATCAAGAATGCTATTTGTTCGGGGCGTCGACCTAGAAAGATCTTTTGCCCCTACTTGCACCATATGTGAGGAACCTGCGTGTATTTTGTAAACGGCGGAAGTGTAAGGTGTTGAAATTGAGGAAAGGAACGTTAAGGACGACACAAACACCCAGTCCCCAGGCCAGAGAAATCAATCATTTACAATTAAAAGCCCCTGACCCGGCCGGGAATCGAACCCGGGGCCGCCGGGTGAGAGGCGTAGGCGTTGCCTCCTACACTGCGGGGCCGGACCAGAGACTCACTTAGTAGTAGTAATAATAATAATAATAATAATAATAATAATAATAATAATAATAGTAGCAGTAGTAGTATGACCTGGTCTAGAGTAACAATGCAGGCCTATTCCAAATTATAGCAGCACAGTTCACTAAATAACTCAGAATTCAACCCTGAAAAGAGCCGTTTCTTAGGGAAAGCTTCTTCGTCTTCTCCTTTATAAAATTCTATATTCATTTTATTCCAAATTAGGAATAAAGAGGCGTTTCTCCTCTGGCTTGGAGGAAAAATTTGCTTCCAAGTCAGATAGATTTTTCCGCCGCCAATGTAGTGAATTGAGATTTTCTGACTCCTCAGGTAATCCTAAAAGCAGATGAGTAAGAGGGCATGGTTTTTGACCCGGGACTCTACACTAATCGCCCCCTTCCTTCGCCTTCACTCCCCTGCTGCCCCCCCCCCAACAAGAAAAGTATTGAAGAGTGTTCGCTGCTCATGGCTGTCTGTGGCCTGGTCATTCCAGCTCCGGATCTTTGGACTGCTAGATCGGCAGCGTACTACTGTTCGTTAAAAGTGAGAAAATGTGTGATTTTTAATTTGATCTAGTATTTCATCTGATAGCATTGCTTTTAATCGTGACATTCCTACTGGCGTCAATGTACTGAAAAAATCACTGAGACAGCTTTTCTTAGGATGTAAAAACGCAGCTGGAGAGTGAGTGGGTGCCATAATAATGAAAACTCGCCGACTTGATTATGACCGATGGTACCATTACAATGAAAATTCCCTAACCCCGTCTTCACATAAGAAAAAGACTTTTGGTGACTTCTCCATAGCGGTTCTCGGGTAACGTTAAGAGCTATGCAAATTAATACATTCTTGCTCACAACATGTACGCTACCCAACCTAGAATTCTGTATACAATGTAGAATGACGTAGCGAAGCACGGGTACATCAGCTAGTGTAAAATATGTTGGATTTTATGTGAAGCATCTTGTTCTTTTCTCTTTATATTACAATTTATTTTCATTTGTATTCAGATTAGCATTCTAATAAACTAGTATAAGAATTATTTATGAATTACAATTTTTGAAAATAGGATAATGTATGTAGCGATAAGCAAATATAGTCATTTATGGTTACGGTAATTCACATTGAACGTCGAATGGAGACGTCCACCTGCAGAATCCGTCAAGTGAGCGGTACTTAGAGGACTTGCCTGTAATCTTTCTCGGAATCTACGATAAATGAGTATGAAAGTGACGAGATGAATTTCCTCCGTGAGATGCTACCGGGATTTATCCACAGTCCGACTTGGACGCAGGTGGGGTGGTTAAAGTAACATATTTTCAATTCAACTACACGTATTGAGCACGAACTAATGCGATGAAAGATTATTTTGAGTGCAATACAGTCGTAAAAGTTAAATATACATTATTCTATATTACTTTAAAATATTCATAAATTGAAGTCAACGGTTGGAATGTACGAATGTGAATTTATATTTACATCACGAGAATAACATCAGAATACATGCATCATTTCTTTAGTATTTCCAAGAAGTAGTAAGGATAAATTTTGAACCCTGGGGAATCTCGATTTCGATAAGAATTTAGAACCGTTCGTTTTATTAATGGAAAGATCATATTACTATAATTGCACTGCGGAGTGGTAATGAAATGGGGTATGGTTTTTTTGTGCCGGGAGTGTCTGAGGACATGTTCGGCTCGCCATGTGCAGGTTTTCTATTTGATTCCCGCGGGCGACCTGCGCGTAATGATGAGGATAACATGATGATGAAAACGACACATACACCCAGCCTCTGTGCCAGAGAAATTAACCAATGGTGGTCAAAATTCCCAGCCCTGCCGAGAATCGAACCCGGGACCCCTGTGACCAAAGACTATCACGCTAACCATTTAGGCACAGAGCGGGACATTGCTGAGTGGTACAAGCCTTGAATTGTTGTCAACAGCTCACATTCTGAGCATGCTTTTGGATAAGATTTCCTGTATTCTCTCGGAATAGGAGGAAAAATAAATTAGTGACATGTATTTTATAACGGAAGATTAATAACTTTTTGAATTTGTCAAACTGGTATTCCCTTCAAAATAGTTCCGGCACAGAGTATTTCCATAGCTATAAGCTATTCTTCTGAAAAGTGAAATGAAAGCAGTGCATTACGGTAGAAAATCGCCTGCCTTTGTATCTTTAATACGTGTATTTGTGAACCTTTTAATGAAATTGAGGGAGTAATGAACGATAAAATAACAGCTTCCAGCTTTGCCGTGCAGGAACAATTGAGTTTTTAGCCGATACGTAAAAGTAAGTTGTTATCCAAGGAAACGAATGATACGCTATTATCACGCAGATTGTTTGTTAAATTGCAAAGTAGAGTGACTCCTACCGACAGATTTATGACTATTGCTCGTAACATTACAGGCATTTGAATCTCGCTTGTGACTCATTCTGCAGTCACATTTGTTTCATGGTATCCCCTGGCGCTGCAGGGGACCCTCTGTCCAATTAACTGCACAATACACCACCCGTACGTCATGTGCTGCCGTGCTCAAAGTGTCATTTCACGCTGCACTGGAAACAAGCAACAAGCGGCAAACCAACTCTTTAATAATCACCGTGTTTATGGTTACATGATGATAATGATCATGAATCTGATAATGGCTAATCGTTCAAAGTTTCAATGAGATTGTGAAGAACGCTAATTTTTCTGGTGATTTGTTATTGATGATCTCAGGTTTGGAACTGTAAGAAGCAATTAATTTACCAGGATTCGTTCATTCGATTGTTTAACTCATCAACAGCCTGCCTTCCGTTAATCATGTTGTCTGGTGGCGGTATGGTGTTAATGAAATTAATGTATTCATTTCAATCGTAATATTTTCATAAATACTTTCATAAGTGATTCCGCAAATGTATTGTATGGAAAATAGGGGAACATAGCTCACCATATCAACTTTAAAAATATACAATTGGTTCGACTAGGTAGCAACAGACAAAAGGTAGCTTTAACGACTAGATCATCATTTCTCATCTTAAGCCTAATGCAATACCTCATGAAGTGACATCGTTTAAAAGTTCTCTCATGGATTCAATTTGATTTTCTTCTCTGTTATATAATTAATGGTCTTCCAGCTCCGTGTTGAAGTTTTAGTCTTCCTTTTACCCGAAGGCACTTGCTTCGATTCCTCACCCAACCACTTTAACCCAGGACAGAATGCTACAACGGTGTCATTCAAACTCGTGAGAATCTTTCTGTTATGAGAGATACATCCTTGCCATACGAAATCCACTTATCTGTAGAAAGAAATTATTGTTACTATTATTATTGTTATTTTAAAAATAATTATTGTAAAGTTTTCTACGGTGTTCGGTTCTTGTATCTGTGAGCTTTTGCAGGATCTAAGGATAGGTTCTGATTCCACCGTCCGCAGTCCTTAAGTCGGTTTTCCTTGGTTTGCCATTTTCACGTGAGGAGGGATGGGATATGGTTGTTTCCTTCCCAGTTCTATCCCTGCCTTGTACGACTGTATTACCAGTCTGAGTCATTGCTGGGTTGAAAGATTAAAAAAAGGAAAATCTCTAACTCTTTCAACTGAATGGTCAGCGTCCATGCGTTCGAGTTCGATTCTCGGCCGGGTCGGAGAATTTAGCCGCATTTCGTTCATTCGTCTGACTCGGGGACTGGGTATTTTTGTCTCAATACATACCTCTTCACATACGCACAGCACAGCACACTAAGAAGCAACAGAGAAACATTCAATAGCATATACATCCTTCCATACATGAATGGCCTCAGGAAGGGCACCTGGCTGTTATACTGGGCCAAATCCGGACATGTTACATAGTTCTCGCCCATGATCCCACAGTGGTATGGGAAAAAGTGCGAAAGAATATGGAGGATACAGGCAAAAAAGTGTACAATATTGGACTAGACAAAAGAGTGAATGAATGGGTGGCTGTATTTCCTGATAATAGAAGTCAGATAAATAAAGTAGTTGAAGCATTATGATCCTGTAACCATTAAGAGAGGGGATTCCACAGGGCAGTATTATTGGACCTTTGGGTTTTATTATATATATAAAAATAATATGAGTAAATACCTGGAATTAGAGGTAAGGCTTTTTCGGATGATGTTATGCCTTATAGAGTAATAAATAAGTTATACCGCAAGATTGTGAGCAACTGCAGAAACACATCGACAATGTTGTGAGATGGACAGCAGGCGGGTTAAAGGTCAGGTTGTGTGTAGCAGTAATATAAAAGTAATCTCAGGTTTAGTTACTCTGTTGATGGTGTGGAAGTTCCTTATGGGAATCATAATAAGTACCTAGGTCTTAATATGAGGAAAGACCTTCATTGGGGTAATCACATAAACGGTATTCTAAATAAAGCGTGTTTGGGGGTTGTAATAAGGATGTAAGGCATATAAGTCTCCGCTAAGACCCCAACTAGAGTATGGTTCCAGTGTATGGGACCCTCACCAGTATTACTTGATTCGAGAACTGGAAAAATCCAAACTATGAGAGCTCGGTTTGCTGTGGGTGATTTCCGACGAAAGAGTAGCGTTACGAATATGTTGCAGAGGTTGGGCTGGGAAGACTTGGGAGGAAGGAGACGAGCTGCTCGACTAAGTGATGTGTTCCGAGTTATCGGTGGAGAGATGGTGTGGAATGACATCAGTAGACGAATAAGTTTGAGTGATGTTCATAAAAGTAGGAAAGATCACAATACGAAGATAAAGTTGGAATTCAATAGGAGTAATTGGGACAAATATTCGATCATAGGTGATGATGATGCTTGTTGTTTAAAGGGGCCTAACATCGAAGTCATCGGCCCTTCGATCATAGGAAGAGGAGTTAGGGAATGGAATAATTTACCAAAGAAGATGTACAATCAATTTCCAAATTCTTTGCAATTATTTAAGAAAAGACCAGCTAAAAGCAGATAGAGAATCTGCCACCCGGGCAACTGCCCTAAATGCAGATCACTTGTGATTGATTGATTGATTGATTGATTGATTGATTGATTGATTGATTGATTGATTGATTGATTGATTGATTGATTGATTGATTGATTGATTGATTGATTGATTGATTGATTGATTGATTGATTGATTGATTGATTGATTGATTGATTGATTGATTGATTGATTGATTGATTGATTGATTGATTGATTGATTGATCGAAGGAAAACGACCAATATTAGTGTCGAATCCGTACTGTTCGGTGTCACTGAGAAGAATCATGAAACTTTGGATGCCTTTTGTCGAAGTTCAGCCTCCATCGGCATGCGGATCAGAGGTGGTGAGAAGGGAAATGTCCAAAATGACCGAGATTAATATTGAATTCATACTCTTCGGGTTCGCTGAGTAGTGACGGTCCCAATGACTGCTGGAGTCGTTTACGTCATATGTGTAGCGCGACGCGCAAATACAGTTATCACACCTATTTCTAATATTTGAAATTTTCAGCTACTTCCCAGACAATCTGGGCTTCCATAAGGACAATGTTCCACGCGAAAATATAATCTACAACTGAAACTCTAAATTAAACATACAACAATAACACAAGAGCCAAGCGAGTGGCCGCGCGCTTTGTGTTACGTAGCTGTCAGCTTGCATTCGGAAGATAGTGATTTCGAACCCCATCCTGCAGCTTTGAGGGTGGTTTCCTATTTAAACCGTCAGGCGAATGCTGAGACTGTGCCATAATTAAGGCCACGGTCTTTTCCTTCTCACTCCCAGCCCTTTCCTATCCCATCGTCGCCATAAGAACTTTCTGTGTCGGTGCGACGTAAAACGAATAAATAAAAACTTTCGAGAAATATTAATAAACGTCACAATAAAGAAACCTACGAAAGTTCACTTTACACATAATTAAGAGGTAATACAAATCCCAAAAGTAAACGTTCAAAAAGTAACCCGACAACGGATGGAGCAATTTTATATTGAGACACGTTATTTGAGCTATTTGTAATGAATGCTGCGGAGCACCTGTTCTCTAATTATTATTATTATTATTATTATTATTATTATTATTATTATTATTATTATTATTATTATTATTACTATTATTATTATTATTATTATTATTATTATTATTATTATTATTATTATTATACCTATTTACTTATTTAATAATGTGTTTTTTAACTTTTTCCTTTTCCTCAAAACTTCCCACTATTTATGAACGGAAGATGGAGAAAGGCCAAGCCCGACATACACAGGAGCGACCAATTGTCCGTTGGTTAGATTCAGAGAGGGTGGGAAAATATGTCTCTATCGTAACTTGCTTATAACTATTTTTTTTTTTTTGCTAGGGGCTTTACGTCGCACCGACACAGATAGGTCTTATGGCGACGATGGGATAGGAAAGGCCTAGGAGTTGGAAGGAAGCGGCCGTGGCCTTAATTAAGGTACAGCCCCAGCATTTGCCTGGTGGGAAAATGGGAAACCACGGAAAACCATCTTCAGGGCTGCCGATAGTGGGATTCGAACCTACTATCTCCCGGATGCAAGCTCACAGCCGCGCGCCTCTACGAGCACGGCCAACTCGCCCGGTATATAACTATTTTAGTGAAAGAAGTTTTGTTGTGAAGTTTAACATAGCAGACGTTCTATGCAATGAAACGTATGACTTGAAACTTAAACTTACAGCCCCACATATTCACTAGCATTATGCACCAGCATTTGTAACCTATGGGGAATATTTCTGATTGACTTGAGCAGGTACTCTTGTGGTATGTTAGTGAAGACATGGCACGTGCGATCTTCCAGTACCCCCAAAGGTTCTGTTTTAGTGCGATACACATCATTCTTCGCCCAACACCACAGAATGAAGTCACATAGAGTGAAGTCGGGACTCCGTGGTTGGTACTCTTACGGACAACAGCGACCCAACCAACGCTCTGGAAAACGTTGGTGAAACCAGTCACGAATAGTACGTGCGTACTGAGGTGTAGCACCATCTTGCATGAACATGAGGTCATTGATATTATTCCAGGTAGCGACAATAAGCAAAACTTCATTTTCCAGCATGGGTTGGTACCATTTTGCATTGCTGGTGTCTCGAAGAATGTGCGCATCCAAAAGTTTGTTTAATGTTATGCCACACCACACTGTGATTTTAGGACGGCTTTTAGACTTTTTCCATCGTGAACCCCGATCTTGCTGTGCCTTGTAGAAACTGCATTGGTGGTTAACAAACCTCCGACGTGAAAGACGGCTTCGTCGCTCCAAATGATGTTTCTGAACAACTGGCACCAGTCCTAACACCAAAAAAAGCATGATCTCATCCTACTCCATTCAGCGGTTACAATCCTCCGGTAATAGCTCTTGATAGGAGTGTGGCTTCCAAGGACGAAAATCCAATTCTGTTTTCTGAACATTCCAAATTGTGTGGGGAGAAATAACACTTTCACCAGCGCCTTTTTATGTTAATTTTTGGAGACTTTAGGTGAATATATCCCACACTATCTACACATTTTTCTCTGACCTGGATATCGATGGACGACCACTTCTACGAGTATCCGCTATGGATTCTGTCTTCATTAGTTTGCCATGGCAGGTCTGGAAAATTTTGGGATCCAAGGTTGCGCGAGGTCCATGCGCTGTCCGCCATCTCCGCACCTCACAACGAACCGTCAGACTTCATAACGGGCAGCCACATGAGCTCTCTCCTGCAATTTGATTCGACGGCCCATTACACAACACGTTTTCCTACTGTGGAGAAACCAAGTATTAAAGTTCATTAAAAAATTATTAATATATGAACAAGTTATATGCATATTACAATAGAGACTTACTTCCCACCAACTCTTACTTTACGTATTAAAATTTGCATATTTTATATTTATAGGCCTATACAGCTTTACACCTTAATATTGCTTTACACATACAACATAAGTCCTGTACATCCTTGGAGGTTCACTTTTCTCGGAAACAATAGAACCTATAGATATAATGTGATTAACCCAATGAAGTTCTTTCCTTATATTAAGACTTAGGTACTTACAGTGATCCCCATAAGGAACTTCCACCCCATAAACAGAGTAATGAAACTTGAGAGGACTTTTCCTATTAGTGAAACTCGCAGCCTGACCTTTAACCCGACTGCTGTACATCTCTCAACATTGTCGAGGTGTTTCTGCAGTTGCTCACAAAATCTTGTAACTTATGTATTTATAAAGTATAACGTCATCCGAAAAAAGCCTTACCTCTAATTCCAGGTCTTTACTCATATCATTTATATATAGAAGAAGTCCCAAAGGTCCAATAATACTGCCCTGAGAAATCCCCCTCTTAATGGTTACGAGATGAGATAATCCTTCAACTACTCTAATTCTAATTCTCTGACTTCTACTGTCATAAAATACAGTCACTCGTTTGTCTAGTCCAATTGTACTAATTTTTGCCAGTAGCCTCCCATGATCTACCCTGTCAAATGCCTTTGATAAGTCAAACGCGACACTGTCCATTAGACCTCACGAATATACGATATCTGCTATATATTGCTAGAATCCTACTAGTTGAGCTTCCTTTCCTAAACCCGAACTGCCTTTTATCGAACCAGTTCTTAATTTCGTACACATGTTTAATATAAACAGTAATAATGCTTCCCCAAAGCTTGCATGTAACACATATCGATGTGACTGGTCTGTCATTTTCAGCTTTATGTTTATCACCTGTTACTTTATACACATGGGCTACTATAGCAACTATCCATTTATTTGGTGTAGTTCCTTCATGCAAACCCATTGTCTTTAGTATATCCCCAGAAATCTTATCAATTCCAGCTGCTTTTCTAGTTTTCAAATTTTGTATCTTTTTTTAAACTAGCAAGATACCCGTGCTTCGCTACGGTATTATACTGAAATTTAGAATTGAATGCTTTTTTTTTATATATATATAATCCGCCGAAATTCGCGATCTGACTCGTTTTTGAGAGAATCCGCCGAAATTCGCGATCTGATTTGTTTTCTAATAGATTATGGCAAGTTTCCTCCCATTTTCAATCTTTCTTTCCAGGAATCGATTTCGTACTTCCCGGGCTAGGTCCAGGTATTTCACCCGGTCAGTTGGGTCCCTAAATCTCAGACATCTTTTCCTATAAGCATTTTTAATATGTATCAAATCCTTCAGGAGATCCAGCGTGGTGTCGTCTTGGGTGCCTTGGCGATACTGAACCCGCGGGCGGACTGCATTCTTAGTCATTACCCGTCCAGGACCCGTTTCCAGCCCGGTCCGCACATTTGACGACGGTCCATATTATTATTATTATTATTATTATTATTATTATTATTATTATTATTATTATTATTATTATTATTATTATTATTATTATTATTATTATTATTATTATTATTATTATAATTATAGATGTCTGGACCACACATCAAGATGCAAGACCGCTACTTGGCGGTAAATTACATCTGCCGCCATTGTCATTGTTGACAATGTGACCAGCATCATTGTAGCGCGTAGGCAAGTGTGCGGGATCTCTGGCGATACGAATGACATACTTCCGTGCATTATTGACCTTATTATAGAGGTGAACAATCTGACGGCCAATCTCATTCCTATCGTTTATTTCAAATGTGTTTACATTTTTATTTATATGCCAGGAGAGTCTACTGAAATCTAAGAACGTTCTCCGAAGGAAAAGATGGCTGTTGAAATCGAACCCAGGAAAGATTAAAAAAGATCGGTTTATGATCAGAATAAGTACATCGAAAATCTACAGCCTGTTTCCAGTCACTCGACAGGGTCAGGAATGCAATGAATAAAGTCCCCATCTCGCGGCGACAATAGGAATTGTGCCGGTTGCCGAAACCTGTCGCACTCCTCTGGGGCAATGATTAATGAATGACAAATGAAATGAAATTATATTGGACAGTATTGCTGGAATGAATGATGAGAGGGAAAACCGGAGTATCCGGAGAAAAACCTGTCCCGCCTCCGTTTTGTCCAGCACGAATGTCGCATGGAGAGACCGGGATTGGAACCACGGAACCCAGCTGTGAGAGGCCGGGGCGCTGCCGCCTGAGCAACGGAGGCTCCTTATAAATACATTATGAACAGTAAAATCAATTGGTCTCGCTTCCTTTAACACCCCACCGCCATTAAAGTTTATTTACCCCACCTCGAAAATAAACTAAAAGAAGGCGTGTTCCTTTATGTTTAAAGGAGATTCCAAACACCAATGTTCACGTCTATTACCTTCAGTTTTGAGATATAAGTATCCCCATAAAAATATTTCACTTACTTTTCACTTCCTTTCACCTCCACCCCCCCCCCCCAAGTGAATTTTCCGGCACAAAATACTTGTTTCCTTAATAGTAAAGGATCTTCTAAATACCAAGTATCACGACTCTAACTTCTTCAGTTTTAGATTTTTGTGTCCTCATGAAATGAAATTCAATTCAATTCCTTTTCACTCCCGCCCCCAAGATGATACTCCCCCCCAAAAAACGGGTTTTTCTTTGTTTTTAAAGGAGAACCAAATACCAATTTTCACGTCCGTACGACCTAACAACTTTAGTTTTTATTAGATGTAAGTATTCTCATACAATTAAGTCAATTAATTTTAAATTCTTTCACCTCCCCCCCCCCAATTCATTGGATTTTCCGAGAATAGGTGTTTCATTACTTTTAAAGCAGATTCCAAATATCAAATTTCACGTCTGTAACATCTTCATTTTTGAGATAACAGTAGCCTAATTAAAAGTATTCAACACCATTTTCAGGCACTTTTACCCCCCCCCTCCATCCAAGTGGTATTTCCGAAAACTAAAAATACACGTTTCTCTATTTTTAATACAGATAAAAATACCATTTTTCACTTCTGTAACATGTTAAGTTTTTTGAGATATACTGTATAAATTCTCATTTAAAAATTTCACCCCCTTTTTAGTTCCCCTTAAGAGGAGTTTCCAAAAACAAATCACCTATGTTTCTTTACATTTACAGGAGATTACAAAAGCCTAATTTTACGTTTGTAACATTCTACGTTTCTCAGATGTTCTGTAGATGTAGTCTTTCAAAAAATTCACCCAATTTGTCACTCCTGTTTAACCACCATTAATTGGATTTTCCAAAAACAAAAAAAATACGTGTTTCTTTATTTTTAAAGGAGATCCCATATACGAATTTTCAATTTTGTAATATCTTCAGTTTCTGAGATATATGTATTCTCATTAAAGGCATTCAACCCATTATTCATCCTTTTAACCCCTCCTCTTGGGATTTACAGAAAAAAAAGTGTTCCTTTATTTTTAAAGCAGATTCTAAATATCAATTTTCACATGTGCAAACATTTTTTGAAAGTTTTGAGATGTATATACACTCATTTTAAAAATTCAACCCATCCCCCCCACTATTTGGATTTTCCAAAAGCAAAAAAAAATCTTTATTTTTAAAGGAGATCCCAAATACCAATTTTCAGGTCTGTAATATCTTCAGGTTCTGAGATTGAAGTATCCTCATTAAAGGCATTTAACCCTTTTTTCACCTCTCTTTCACCCCTCCTATTGGGATTTTCCGAAAACAAAAAAATACATTTTTCTTTATTTTTAAAAGAGATTCTAAATACCAATTTTTACATCTGTAAACTGTAAAAGTTTTGAGATATAGATACACTCATTTTAAAATTTCCCCCCTCCTTTCCACCACCCCCATTAATTGGATTTTCCAAAAACAGAAAAATATGTGTTTCTTTATTTTTATAGGAGATCCCAAACATCAATTTTCAGGTCTGTAATATCTTCAGTTTCTGAGATATAAGTATCCTCATTAAAGGCATTCAACCTTTTTTTTCACCCCTTTTCACCCCTCCTATTGGGATTTTCCGAAAACCAAAAAATACATGTTTCTTTATTTTTAATGAAGATTCTAAATACCAATTTTTACATCTGTAAACTTTCAAAGTTTTGAGATATAGATACGCTCATTTTAAAAATTCACCCCCCTTTTCACCCTCCCATTAACTGGATTTTCCAAAAACAGAAAAATTCGTGTTTCTTTATTTTTAAAGGAGATCTTAAACACCAATTTTCAGGTCTGTAATATCTTCAGTTTCTGAGATATAAGTATCCTCATTAAAGGCATTCAACCCTTTTTTCACCCCTTTTCACCCCTCGTATTGGGATTTTCCGAAAACAAAATAATACGTGTTTCTTTATTTTTAATTAAGATCCTAAATACCAATTTTTACATCTGTAAACTTTCAAAGTTTTGAGATATAGATACGCTCATTTTGAAAATTCACCCCCTTTTCACCCTCCCATTAACTGGATTTTCCAAAAACAAAAATATGTGTTTCTTTATTTTTAAAAGAGATCAAAAGTACCAATTTTCAGGTCTGTAATATCTTCAGTTTCTAAGATATAAGTACCGGTATCCTGATTAAAGGCTTTCAACCCTTTTTTCACCCTTTTTCACCCCTCCTATTGGGATTTTCTGAAAACAAAAAAATACGTGTTTCCTTATTTTTAAAGACGATTCTAAATACCAATTTTTACATCTGTACACTTTTAAAGTTTTGAGATATAGATACACTCATTTTAAAATTTCACCCCCCTTTTCACCCCCTTAACGATGGAATATCCAAGAATCCTCTCTTAGCGAGCACCTACATCTTAATATGATTGCATCCCCAAAATTTCATTTCTTTATCTCCAGTAGTTTTGGCTCGGCGATGATGAATCAGTCAGTCAGTCAGTCAGTCAGGACAAGCTACTTTATATATATAGATGTCTGTGTTATCGTAGGTAAATTTCAATACTACGATATTATATTAATCGCCACTTGAGGCCATACCTTAGGAGGTAAATATCACCCCCCTATTCGCTTCTTTTAATGGCTCATCACTGCTGCCAACTTGACTAGTTACATATTAAAATCACAAGACATAACCATAACTAACTAATCTCAATATAAGCATCGAAAATGAACTTTCCATTACCCAACTAAATTATAAAAGTTAAGATGAAATAAATCAAGACATTCATACAAAAGAGCAGAAGATGGCAGTGACTTACATGATGTTCGCGTGTAATACTGTAGCTTGGAACTATTGAATAATCGGTAATTCTAAACTAAAATTTACCGTCTGAAGCACCAGAGTGAAGCTGCTAAGTACTTTTGTAGTGAGTGTGGTTTTAAAAATGCATTGTGGAGCTTAGTGTTCATTAAAGGATCAATCTCATAACTATAACCTTATCCTGTTAGCTAACCGATAATGGCCGCCTCTGTTGATAAAGGTAGGCAAGATTTTTCTAACTCACTGAATGAAAATAATGAAAATCAGCAAGTCTCAAGTAACCTCATGAATCGACAGGATAAAGAAAGTAGAATTTCCACCCGTACCAGTGAATCAGGTAACCTCATGACAACCTCTATTACTGTTCCTAACACACTTAATCTCCTGACAATCCAAGGTTAAGTTACACTGCAGCAATGCAATCCTATCCTACCAAAGATCAAACTATTGTTATTGAATCTTGTGATGGTATTAGTATCCGAGATTATATACTAGCAATTGGAAAAGTGACTAGCCCTAGTAACATATGATTTGACTCACGGATATAGAATGGAAGAATATGTATCTTCCTTGCAAGTAAAAAGTGTGTTGAAGAATTAATTTCAAAACATCCTAAGATTCTCATAAATAATATTTCCTTGGAAATAAGACCTCTCCTAACTAAAAACAAACGAGTTATTCTATCTAATGTTTACCCTGTGATTCGTAAGATTGTTATTGAAGAAGAATTTCTTAAACTCGGCATTAAACCAATGTCAAAGATATCACCTACTAGAGCAGGTTTAACAATCCCTGGATTTTCCCACATTCTCAGTTTCGGAGACAGATTTATGTTCAAAATGAAGACTTTAACAAACTTCCAGACTCACTCCAAATCGAATATGAGGGTACCAATTACTGGAATTATTTATCCTTCGGCACACCCACCTGCTTTCTTTGTAAAACTGAGGGGCACTTAGCTAGAAACTGTCCGGATAATCAAATAATAAATGAAGGCTCCTCATTAAATCAAAACAGTCATTTTCGCGGCAAGATCAATCTAACGAAATTTCCACAACTAGTAGAGGATACACAAAAAATGGAAACAACCTGTCAAGATAATATTACCTGTACTCCCTCGCAAAGTATTCTTCAGACAACTGCTACATCAACATTTTTCAGTGTTCTCAAAATCAAAACTGTGGGCCTTTACCCTCAGTCGAAATGACTCTAACCTCTGCTTTGGAATGTCCTCAAAACCCCTCATGTGTTCACCTTGCTGGATCAAAGAGGCCAATATCACTATCTAGCAGTGAAACTACAGGCAGAAAATACCTTGATTTTAAAAAACCTCCCCTAACAACTGAACCTACGACAAGTGAACAGGCAGAGAAACACATGATAAAACAAACTTACAAGAAACCAAAGACAGAAAAAGAAAGTACAACTATTATAGATATGCTTAAGCCAATTAAGCAAGTTCTAGAAGGCAACCCTCAGTCCTTTCCCCTCAGTTACTTACAACTCCAATCCTTTTTTGTAAACAGTATTGAAGTTAATGACATAACAACAATAGCTTCCAATTACACCCAAGATCTAGAGGGTTTAGCCCAAGCCCTTCAAAAACTATATTCATACTACACTGAAAAATCCATTAAGAATCGGAGTACTCGAATAGTCAAGAAACTGCTTAAGGCTAGCAGTGAAAACCGAGTTGAAGCAATTAACAGTTTAGTTCCAGATTACTCCAGCGATGACTCTACTTCTCTCACATAATGATGATAAAATTCCCTCTACACCTGTTTGTCATTCTTATGACTATAACATTACTTCAATGGAGCCTCAACATTTTCAATCACAGCGAGCTTATTTACAACGTCTACTAAATAAACATCAGCCTTCAGTTGTCCGTCTACAAGAAACTAACTTTAGAGACAACTTTGTTTCCCATTTAAGCAATTTCAACGTACATTATAAAAACCGAATTAATCGAAATCATGCAAGTGGAGGGGTAGCTACCTATGTTAAAAACAATTTACACCATCAAGTCTTTCCTTTAACTACTGATTTAGAAGCAGTCGCAGTTTCATTATACCTACCACAAGGTATATGCGTATATAATGTTTATTTTCCTACGAATAGTACATCTCACGCTGGTGATTTAAGAAAACTAATACACCAACTCCCCAAACCCTTCATTTTGATGGATGATTTCAATAGCCACAACAGTTTATAGGGTAGTCGCAATATTGATGCATGGGGGAAAGAAATAGAGAAGATACTAGATGAATTTACTCTAGTATTATTGAACTGAAGTGCTCCAACCCGTTTTGATATTGCCCACGGAACTCACAGTAGCATAGATTTAACTATATGTACGCCAGACATAGCTGCACTATTTAACTGGTCCATTTATTCAACTCTACAAGGAAGTGACCACTTTCTCATCATAATTATCTATGACCAAAGTTCTCCAGACAACACATCAAAACCTCAATACTGTAAATGGAATTTAAATATGGCAAATTGGGTATCATTTAGAAAGGCTCTAAATAACTATTTAAATGATCTAACTCCAACAAATAAATTTCCTTCTAAGCATATCAATGATATTGTTCAAGACTTCACTGAAATAGTAATTAAATCAACTGACCAGATTATCCCAATAACAACTCCTATGCCCTTCAAGAAAACGGTTCCCTGGTGGAATGACTCCTGTAAAGAGGCTATCAAAAATAAAAACCATGTTTACTACCTTTACAAAAGAAATCCTACGCCTGAAAATAAAGTCAATTTTCAGAAATATTGAGCAATAGCACGAAATAAAATAAAATTAAGTAAGAAAACCTCCTGGTTAACATTCGTCTCCTCCTTAACCTCCCAAACATCACAAATAGTTATGTGGAATAAAATACAAAGAATAAGTGGTAAATACAATAAGTTCTGTATTACCACTCTCAGAGATCTAGTCACTGCGTCAATTGTACATGAACATCAACAAATAGCTGATAAACTGGCTAAATCATTTTCAGAATAATCTCTAGCGATAACAATTATGAACCTGAATTTCCTCACATTTAAACAACTCGAGATCCAATGGGACTAAGTGAAACTGTACCTACACCAAACTATGCTTATAATGATACTTTACAGTTACAAGAAATTGTTACAGAACTCAACGAATGCGGCAGATGTAGTCCTGGCCCAGACACCATTCCATATGAATTTTTAAAACAGTTTCCACATAGTGCACTCAATTATCTACTTGCTATTTTCAACTATATATGGAGTTACAAAATATTTCCAGATCAATGGCGTTGTGCTATTGTAGTGCCTATACTCAAACCAGGAAAGGACATTTTTATCCCAGATAGTCATCATTCAATCGCCTTGACAAAGACAATGCATAAGCTAATGGAGAAATTTGTTAACAAGGGATTACGTTGGTTTTTGGAACATATACACTTTTTTAGTGATGCACAAAACGGTTTTCGTAAAGGACGTTCAACAACAGATACTCTGATATGTTTAGAATCAGAAATCCGAGAAGCTTTCTTGAATAATCAGCACCTCATAGCTGTTAGTTTAGACATTGAGAAAGCATATGACATGGTGTGGAAAGACCATCTAATTGAAACATTGATGAAACATAATATTTCAGGGAACATGCTCTACCTCATTTATAATTTCCATAAAGATCGCCGAATTCAAGGCAGGACGAATGGAACTCTTTCACATGAAGTAACCATTGATAATGGAGTTCTCCAAGGATCAGTCATCAGTGTCACATTATTCCTCGGTGCATTAAATGGCATTGTCTCCAACATTCACCTACCAGTAAAGGCTTGCCTTTATGCCGATTATTTGACTATACTAAGTGCAGGACAAAATAAACTGACTACTCAACAGTTACTTCAAGAATCAATTGATAATATCCAAAAATGGGCTAAAGTTACAGGGTTCAAGTTTTCCAAAACTAAAACCAAATGCATTCTCTTCTCCAAATTTAAACATACAGTACAAGACCCTGAGCTGTACATGGACAATCACAAAATTGAAACAGTAACAACTATGAAAATTTTAGGAGTTTTATTCTACACTACGTTAAGTTGGATACCTCACCTGATAAACCTTAAAGATGACTGCTTGCGAAGGCTGAACACAATGAAGATCTTGGCAGCAAAGAACTAGGGGGCAGACAACCAAGTGCTAATGAACACGTACAAAGCCATCATTAGGGCTAAATTAGAATATGTCAGCATTGTATGCAATTCCGAAGAATGTCTTCACTCAAAATCCTTGATTCCATCCAGTCCATAGCTCTTCGAATTGCTCTAGGAGCCTTCCGTACCAGTCCAGTAGCCAGCATCCAAACAGAAGCAAATGAACCATCACTCGCAATTAGACGTAGGCAACTAAGTTTGACTTACGCGCTCAAGGTAGCAACTATGAGTGAATCAAGAATTAAGTTGTATGCTTTCCCTCACAAGAACCAAGGTACACACATTAACTCAGGATCACAACCACAGCCTTTCAATGTCAGAATAGCCAAGTTCCTTGAAGAATTAAATTTAAATATCCATTCAATACTCCTCGCAGACAACTCTCTTAATGCCCCACCATGGACTATTACCGTTCCATCAATTAACTTTAAAATAAATTACAGTGTCAAAGATGAAATTGACAGATCTCACTACCATCAATTATTTCTTGAAATTTCTAATAAATACCCAAGGCACACTGCAATCTATACTGATGGATCAAAATTTGAGGAAAGAAATGGATGTGGGATTATATATCCTGAACATACCATGCTATACCGATTGCCTGACTACTATACAGTCTTCTCTAATGAGCTGTACGCAATAAAGCAGGCTATGCTACATATTTTGAAAACCAGCACCTGAAATAACTTCATCATTTTTTCTGATTCAAAAAGTGCATTAAACGCAATATAAAATCCATCATCGAAACACATCCTTGTACAAGAAATACAACTGTTGTTTAACAACATCATGAAAGAAAGCAAACAAGTCATCCTTGTGTGGGTACCCCCTCATAGAGGTATTCAAGGCCATGAATCTGCTGATCAAGCAACTAAAGACGCTACTTACCTCCCGCTAGGCGATCTAACAATAGCTACCCCTCACACTGACATTATTGCCTATGCAAAAACGAAATTATACCAACAGTGGAAGATAAAATGGCTTCAAACTTCAAACAGCAAACTCCATGAAGTAAGAACGGAATCTACAGTCCAACATTATCTTCACAACCTTCACAGGCAAGATCAAGTCCTAATATCTAGAATACGGATCAGCCACTCCAAGATAAGTCACAGCTACCTCCTTGAGAAGAAACTGCCTCCCATCTACACAGCATGCAATAGTGTGTTGACTGTGAAGCACATCATTACAGACTGTTCACTGTATGACAAATGGCGCCAGTACCACGGTATACCTAAGGATATTAAGGGGACACTCTCATCTCCTTCACTGTGCAAACAAATTATCAAGTTTTTCAAAGACACTGGTCTGTATTCAAAAATTTAACTGTTCAGTTTAAAATACCAAAATCTTTTATATTCCTTTCATTCTTCACTCTACTGCAATTTAATGTAAATTCTACAGTTAGAAGTCACGATAAGACCTTAGGGTCAAAGTGACTCTAAATTAACTTAATAAAAAAAGGTATTCATAATTAAGTCGGTTTCCACGCTGAATGGGGAATTAAGGAAATAAACATATTTTCTCACCCTCAATCAAATTACTGTTATATATTTCTGTCTTTATTTTGATATACGCATTACTATAACCGAATTCTTGGAAAGAGCAATGTCTTAAACGATGCAATTTATTTAATAAATCTTTGAAGTTTGATTTTCGAGAGTTCCAAGAATTACTAAATATCTTTCCATTCTTTTGCGCGAACATTTTCTTCTCTCATAAAAACACTAAAGAAGATGGATTATTGGGCATATTTTCAGCTTGTAGGCTAGTTATATCTTCAAGCTTATACAGCAAACATATAAAATCATTAATATGCCAAGCTATGTGAACGGAAATTAGGTCAGCTTTCAAACTCACTGCGGAATTGATAATAACAATATTAGCCTATTGGTTAAACGTTGAACTAACTACTTTTGTGGTTTTCATAGACGCAGAGGTGTCGGAATTCGTCCTGCAGAGTTTTTCTACAAACCGGTAGATCTAAACACAAGAGACTGGCGTATTTGAGCACCTTAAAATACTGCCGGGCTCGAACCCACTAGCCTGACCTCTACCATCTGTGCTAGTCATACATTCTCCCTTTCACTCATTAAAATCAGTGTTAAACATTTCCATCCTTCATTTGACGTGTTCTTAAAAGGGGGGGGGGGGCGATAAAGACAGATAGATATCAATATTGTATAATTTATTTCAATTTCAAAATGTTCTAGGACTTACCACACAGGACCTATCTGTCCTTCCTTTTTCTTGGATGTTCCTTTTTCTTTTCCTTCATTCTTCAATAAGCAGTAGGGGACGGACCTTTTCAATCATAATTTCGGGTTGCAAGATGGTGTATCTCAAGCTTACCACATTAAAGTAACCCAGGAAATGTACAGGGGCACTAACGAGTCAAACAAAATTACCAGATTTTTATGTATATTTCCTTTAATAATACTGATTGAAGACAGATTGTAAGACAAGAACGGTATAGGAAAGAGGGCTAGGACTGGAACGAAAGGAAGCGATCGTTGCCTTAATAGATGTGCCGCTACATTGTTAGCCTGAAAAAGGACACTTCAGATCTATCGACTGTGGTGTTCGAATCCACCATCTACCGAAAGCAAGCTCATAGCAATATGATCCAACTGCACAGACAATTCACTCAGTTTCTAGTGATTCGTAATACCACATGAGCTTACTCTCCCAAATTACACAGTTTGGACTTCTACCATAGGGCGACACACTTACCTCTGTATATGGATCTTGAGTTCTTCAATTATACATATATTTAAGAACATTATGTACCATAACGAAAGATACTTCCCTAGTCCGTTGTCTCATTGGTGCAGGTATAACATATTTTGGGGAAGAAGTACTTTTATACGTACATCATAAAGAAGGCATATCGTCATAGCAATAACAACATGCAAAGAAATAAATTAATACAAAGAGATAAGCATAATTTACTATATTAAATATTAGTTTATTTACATGTAAAGGAAAATTTAATAATAATAATAATAATGATAACAAGAGTATGCAATAAATAAATACTTATTATTTATAACTTCAAGAGCCATTCCAAGGTTACTGAATTACAAATAAATGGATTATGAATAAACAAACATAATAAACACGAGTACTAGTATTTAGAAAGCAAAGTCATATCCGTACAAGCCATGAAGGCCATTGGGCGGGTGGAAGAAAAAAGCTTCCACTATCCATAACGTTGGCACTTGGTTGGGTAGAGTGGTTACCTCTACTCCCGGCCACGTTTGCCCACAGGAGTTAACCTGATACTCATTTGTGGTGTAGGCTGAGTGAACCTCAGGGCTATGTTCACCTCCAGAAGTGGAAATATTGTTTCTCAAATTTTAGGAATTGTAGCAGGGAAACGAGGCCATGTCCTTCCGGGTGAACGATTCAAGCACGCCTTTACCGCCTCGGCCACGCTACTTCTAACGTGAGATGTTAATATAATTAATGACACTAAACGTTTTTGAGCAAATACTCCGCTTGATCAGAATTAAGTTCCTGAGATTGCACCCTTTAACTGAGCATGTATGTTATGGAGGTTGTGTAGCATGAGCCGACATTTCGGACAGTCTCAGAGCAGATTCTCAGTTGTGGTGGTATGACTAAAGGAGATATCTTGAGAGCAACAATTGAATCGGTGATACCTGGCTGGTAGCACGCAGACCAACATACGCCATGATGATTGTGACAATATGGAGTGGCAAGCTTTCGAAAAGACACTGGAAACGTTGGGAAGCCATTCTGTTCCACAACGACTGCACAGCCTCCCATGTTGCACAGAGATCTGGTGAAACAGTAACAAAGGTGCACACATTCCTCTCATATGTGCTCCGTGGGACTGAGGTCGGATGTCCTTGGGTGGTAGGCCATGGGGTTTTAAAGAGAAGAAATACCCAGTCAATAATAGTTGTATTGAACTTGGTTTTTCACTATTATTGTGTAAAATAGGAACTTACTAGTTTTGACAAGCACAGTATCCCGTCATATATATACACACAGACAACATGATCACCAGCGACTCATGAACGACGACAGTCAGGATGTCCAAACTCACTAATCTATATTCCGAGCTATTTCTTTAAGAAATGTGTTTGGCCTCTACTGTGATTTTGCAATTTTCACTAAATATATATGTGGTTGAAATAAAGGTGGATAAGCTACCTGGTCTCCTTTTTATAAGAGAAACGTGTCATCGCAATGAAACACATAATTTGAGTTTCATGTACTTTTGTAGTTTCTCTAAGATATGTTGAGAGCAACTCAGTCATGTGCGACAACGACAAGGTCTTTTCATCGCAACGTTGGCTTAATGGTAATGTACTATGTATATGTACAGCCTTCATATCAGACTTTTAACATTTACTGGTCAAGTGACATTTTAGCTAAATGATAACACTAAAAATCTATGGAGTACGGCGTTGGAGGTTCAGGTCGACCCGTCACCAGGAATTTGTAATTTGTAAGTTAAATTCGCATAAGATGCAAATATATACGGTGTAAATAAATATAAGGTAAAAAGAGAAGATAGGTAAATTGAATGTGGCACGGGAATGAGAGAGAAGATATAAAAGGAATTAAACCAGTTATTCACTAATTTTAGTTTCCCCCACCTAAAACCCCTACTACCCAAGCAGTTCCTGTAAGTATAACATCATAGATGTGCCGGCACATTCTGGATTCTTCCCTTATTGCTTCTCTGTTGTTGATGTTCTCACGTAGTTCTGTCAACACATTCAGGTTAAAATCGCCAACCTGCATGGGAATTTAACCCAGATCGTCCAGGTTAGAGCGAGACTTTACAAGAAATGAAATTCATTTCTAGCCCTATTGTCGACCTTAACAAAATATTATGATACTTTTAAGAGAATTCCACCTTAACCATACAAATTAAAGTTATTCATTTCAGAATATCATTAAATCTTGGCATGTTTTATGTGCTACTGCTACTACATACAATATTAAGGTTGTTCAAATAAAGTACATTTATGACATATCACATATTAACACCACAATGCATTTTCATACACGTAAAATATGTGTTATGGACTTTGTATATTTTTACAGTGCTGTTTCATTGACAAGATGCACCGAGCTCGATAGCAGCTGCACTCGCTTAAGTGCGTCCTTTATACAGTATTTGGGAGACAGTGTGTTCGAACACCACTGTCGGCAGGCCTGAAGGTGGATTTCTGTGGATTGCCATTTTAATACTAGGCGAATGCTGGGGCTGTGCCATAATTAAGGCCACGGCCACTTTATTCCCACTCCTAGCCCTTTCCTGTCCCATCGTACCATAAGAAACTTGTACAAAAATAGATGCATGCGTAATAATGTGATAATATTTAATGTGATAAATTTTGATCAGAGCACATAGACGGGAAGGACCTGATACCAAGAATATCCGGTGTCTTTCAAAGTTTAAATATACATCCTTTTTCTCTTTTTTGTATTTTTTGAATTATGATGGCTGAAGATTTTCTCTAATGAGGACGAAACATGTACCATGATAGAAAGTTATTCTGAAAGGAATAAAGTTAATTTGTATTGTAAAGGTGGAAATCTCCTAAAAGTACCATAACACTTAATAAAAACCAGACTTACTACACCTAGACTGCGGTACCAGCAAAAAATAGCTTTGTTCAGCTAAAAAGTACCATTTCACTACAATTTTAAAATATAAGTTTGTTATATCCGAAATTACAGGGCAGTTAGAAATGTATTATTCCCCAGAAAAGTTGGAATACCCTTAATCTCATCGAATCGCCCTTACAGTGGTACAGCAAACTCCTCAGCTTCTCCTGTTATTTCTTCTTCCTGTCCTTCCTCCTCTGATTCTCCGCTTCGATGATGGATGACTAGTCTTTTTCCACTTCATGAACACTTCTCACCTCATTATGGTAGAACTCAACAATCTTCTCCTCAGTGTGTTTCACCTCATTTCTCCATATCTCTGCTGTCATCTGTAGGATATATTGAAGTTTTACAAGCTGATAAGTATATGATAAACTCCATTGGCCTATATCCAATAAATAATATTTCCACTTAGCGCACCTGATCAAGAGAGTCTTTGCACACAGATCTAGCTCAGTCCCATTCATGGCCAGGTCTTGAAGCCACTGTTTTGTTATAATACTGCTTCGCAACAGACCATACTAAATCGAAAGCATTGAAAAATTATTGATATGGAGGTAGTCGTAGGACAGTATGACCTTCATTGCGCGGCATCTGATCAACAATATATCTGGTTTAAAATAAACAGGAATGTTCCTACCCTATCGTAGCCATAACACCTATCTGTGCCGGTGCGACGTAAAAACAAATTCTGAAACAAAAATATGATATAACTATAAACACTAATTTTAATACTTTTGAACAAATGTAATTGCTACGAACACTGAACGTATATCAGGCACTAAGAAATGACAAGCTTGCAAGGTGTACGACAGTCACCTATAATACACTGATTCAGAGAAGATTGCGGAATAGAGAACAAACCTAATAAATAGGCCTACTGTACAAGTAATTTGCTGATACCAGTAATCAGTAATATTATGTGAAAATACACTGGAGAAGTTTTGATTGAAGTACCTCTCTAAAGCTAATCGTTGGCCTAAAGTGAATAACCAAGAGATCCCTTAACAGTGGAGAAGTCAAAATCAATGACCACAGATAGAACTCAGTGATGTAATAAGTTATAATGCTGCTTCATATATAGTGCCAGTCAATTTCAATGAAACAATCACCACTGATCTGCTTTTAGGACAGTCACCCAGATGGCAGATGTTGTTCACCTGGTTATTTCCACAATAATTGCAAAGAGTTTAGAAATGTATTGAACATCTCCCTAGGTAAATTATTCCTGTCCCTAACTACTTTTATTTAAACAAAAGTTTGTCCCAATTTGCACACTTAAATTCCAACTTTATCATCGTAGTCTGATCTTTACTGCTTTTAAAATAAAAATCAAACGTATTCATCTAACAATGTAATTCCACACAATCCCTCCACTGACAGATCGGAGCATACCACTTAGTCGAGCAGCTCGTTTCCTTTCTAGCAAGTCTCCCAGCCCAATCTCTTCAACTTTTTTGTAACGCTACACTTTTGTCAGAAATCACCCAGCACAAATCGTGCTGGGTTCCCCAGAATTTTTTCCAGTTCTCGAATCAGGTAATCCTGGTGAGGGTCTCATACAGTGGAACCATACTCTATCAATCAATCAATCAATCAATCAATACTGATCTGCATTTAGGGCAGTCGCCCAGGTGGCAGATTCCCTATCTGTTGCTTTCCTAGCCTTTTCCTAAATGATTTCAAAGAAATTGGAAATTTATTGAACATCTCCCTTGGTAAGTTTTTCCAATGCCTAACTCCCCTTCCCATAAATGAATATTTGCCTCAGTTTGTCCTCTTGAATTCCAACTTTATCTTCATATTGTGATCTATTCTACTTTTATAAACGCCATTCAAACGTATTCGTCTGCTAATGTCATTCCACGCCATCTCTCCGCTGACAGCTCGGAACATACCACTTAGTCGAGCAGCTCTTCTTCTTTCTCTTAATTCTTCCCAACCCAAACATTGCAACATTACCGTAACGCTACTCTTTTGTCGGAAATCACCCAGAACAAATCGAGCTGCTTTTCTTTGGATTTTTTCCAGTTCTTGAATCAGGTAATCCTGGTGAGGGTCCCATACACTGGAACCACATTCTAGTTGGGGTCTTACCAGAGACTTATATGCACTCTCCTTTACATCCTTACTACAACCCCTAAACACCCTCGTAACCATGTGCAGAGATCTGTACCCTTTATTTACAACCTCATTTATGTGATTACCCCAGTGAAGATCTTTCCTTATGTTAACACTTAGATACTTACAATGATCCCCAAAAGGAACTTTCACCCCATCAACGCAGTAATTAAAACTGAGAGGACTCTTCCTATTTGTGAAACTCACAACCTGACTTTTAGCCCCGTTTATCAACATACCATTGCCTGCTGTCCATCTCACAACATTTTCGAGGTCACGTTGCAGTTGCTCACAATCTTGTAACGTATTTATCACTCTATAGAGAATAACATCATCCGCAAAAAGCCTTACCTCCGATTCCACTCCTTTACTCATATCATTTATATATATATGAAAACATAAAGGTCCAATAATACTGCCTTGAGGAATTCCCCTCTTAATTATTACAGGGTCAGATAAAGCTTTGCCTACTCTAATTCTCTGAGATCTATTTTCTAGAAATATAGCAACCCATTCAGTCACTCTTTTGTCTAGTCCAATTGCACTCATTTTTGCCAGTAGTCTCCCATGATCCACCCTATCAAATGCTTTAGACAGGTCAATCGCGATACAGTCCATTTGACCTCCAGAATCCAAGATATCTGCTATATCTTGCTGGAATCCTACAAGTTGAGCTTCAGTGGAATAACCCTTCCTAAAACCGAATTGCCTTCTATCGAACCAGTTATTAATTTCACAAACATGTCGAATATAATCAGAAAGAATACCTTCCCAAAGCTTACATACAATGCATGTCAAAATTACTGGCCTGTAATTTTCAGCTTTATGTCTATCACCCTTTCCTTTATACACAGGGGCTACTATAGCAACTCTCCATTCATCTGGTATAGCTCCTCCGACCAAACAATAATCAAATAAGTACTTCAGATATGGTACTATATCCAGACCCATTGTCTTTAGTATATCCCCAGAAATCTGATCAATTCCAGCCGCTTTTCTAGTTTTCAACTTTTGTATCTTATTGTAAATGTCATTGTTATCATACGTAAATTATATTACTTCTTTGGCCTTAGTCTCCTCCTCTATCTCGGCATCACCCTTGTAACCAACAATATTTACATACTGCTGACTGAATACTTCTGCCTTTTGAAGATCATCACATACACACTCCCCTTGTTCATTAATTATTCCTGGAATGTCCTTCTTGGAACCTGTTTCTGCCTTAAAATACCTATACATACCCTTCCATTTTTCACTAAAATTCGTATGACTGCCAATTATGCTTGCCATCATGTTATCCTTAGCTGCCTTCTTTGCTAGATTCAATTTTCTAGTAAGTTCCTTCAATTTCTCCTTACTTCCACAGCCATTTCTAACTCTATTTCTTTCCAGTCTGCACCTCCTTCTTAGTCTCTTTATTTCTCTATTATAATATGGTGGGTCTTTACCATTCCTTACCACCCTTAATGGTACAAACCTGTTTTCGCATTCCTCAACAATTTCTTTAAACCCATCCCAGAGTCTGTTTACATTTTTATTTACCGTTCTCCACCGATCATAGCTACTTTTTAGAAACTGCCTCATGCCTGCTTTATCAGCCATATGGTACTGCCTAACAGTCCTACTTTTAAGACCTTCCTTTCTATCACATTTATTTTTAACTACCACAAAAACAGCTTCATGATCATTAATACCATCTGTTACTTCAGTTTTCCTATAGAGCTCATCTGGTTTTATCAGCACCACATCCAGGATATTTTTCCCTCTGGTTGGTTCCATCACTTTCTGAATCAGCTGTCCTTCCCATAATAACTTATTTGCCATTTGTTGGTCATGCTTTCTGTCGTTCGCATGTCCTTCCCAATTGACATCTTTCAAATTCAGATCTCCCGCTGCAATCATATTTCTTTCATTGTCGTTTCCCCCATAGCTGACTATCCTATCAAATAATTCCGAATCCGCGTCAGTGCTCCCCTTTCCCGATCTGTACACTCCAAATATATCAAGTTGCCTATTATCTTTAGAAATGAGCCTTACACCTAGAATTTCATGTGTCTCATCTTTAACATTTTCGTAGCTTACAAATTCTTCTTTCACCAGAATGAACATTCCCCCTCCCACCCTTCCTATCCTATCTCTACGATACACACTCCAGTGCGGTGAGAAAATTTCTGCATCCATTATATCATTTCTCAGCCATGATTCAACTCCTATTACAATATCTGGTAAATATATTTCTATTAAATTACTTAATTCTATTCCTTTCCTTACAATACTTCTACAGTTCAAAACTAACAATTTTATGTCATCCCCACTTGATTTCCAGTTCCCTGTTCCCTTATCACCACTCCCTAGGCCATCCCGTTTCCCTGAATGTACCTCCCTTACCTAGTTGGGGTCTTACGAGAAACTTATGTACCCTCTCCTTTACATCCTTTGTACAGCCCCTAAATACACTCACAATCATGTGAAGCGAGATCGGCTCAGGAAAATAATAAAATGAAATAAAAATAATGTAAGAACAAATCAGGTACAAAGCCATCTTTCGTTCCAGCATGAACAATAACCAGTCTTTCTCCCTCAGATATAGGTTGAAGAATTACTCCTTGAAAGTCATGTCCAGATTTGTGTGGTTTATTCCAGGACTATGTGGTTGATCCTAAAAGGGAAATGCACATTTAAAACCAAAGTCACCTGACGATAATAAATTATTCTATGATTTTTATATAAAATATCATAATATATAAATATGTATTCACCGATCATAAAAATCCAAGTCTCATCCAAGAAAAGAACAGGTTCTGATTCCTCGCTGTCTTTATTTCGCATCTATTTCCTCAGAAAACAGGATCTCTTAAAACAAATATCATCATTTCCTCTAACATACGCATAGGGGTCCACTTTTACTCCGTACAAATCCCATGACCTTCAAAATTATCTTAATGATGTTTCTGACCCCTTGTAAAAGTAAGTGTCATATTATGCTTTCACGTGTTCGAAAACCTTTCTTACAATTACAACTTCTCCTGTGGGAAGAGAATAGAGTGTTACAGGAGGCTCAAAAGAGCAGTATGATGATACATGCACAAAACATGCGTACCATTTTCTATAAAGAATATTGAAATAGATTCCATGCGAAGTTATTTTACCTATATAATTTATCAAAAATAAACCTTTCTATCGCTTCCTTAGAAAAACTGTCTATGCCGGCCACTTGATGCTCACGCTTCCTGTGTTTACCTGGGGTAGATAGTTCAACTCCCGTCTTGAAATTTCCCTTTACTCTTTGGACTAAAGTGAAACCACACAAGCAAATATATTACATTCATATCTACCGTAAGTCTATATGAATACACAAAGGATAAGTCTGCAAACCGTATCAAATTCGAAACAGGACAAGATTAGGTGAGGTTAGCTTAGGTTCGTAATGAAATATCCTTCCATTTCAACTGATTCTCATTATATCAGAAACTTATCATAGAATAAAGAATGAAATAAACACTTACCCCAGTTAATTTTGAAACTCTTGTCATCAGGTCTGTACAACTAGGAATGATACCTTCTTCATCGTCTTCGTGTTTCAATTCCTCGTACCATTGTATAATTGTCTCTTGACCTGAAATTTGTTAAGGAAGTAACGTTGCTTTCCTTTTCGGAGGAGCTCTTGCAGATTTGTCTTGCTTCTTAAACATCCTAATTGAATTCTATACGTAATTATTGAAAGAAATAAGACCATAATTAATCAAGTGCTGAGTTCATCTTTTCACATAAACTATGCCATTAAATGCATTATCCGAACATGCCACAATTCTACTTATGTGGTATTACCCAAACAGATCTACAATCCTGCAGAAAAAGGAAATATGCTTTAATTATACCTGTAAATGTATCACTAGTGACTTTAACAGTATTGCAGTGGTAATACGTAATTCTGGCAAAAGCCATTACGGTAGTGCCAACGTGCCAGATTAACAGTAAGACGTATCGGCAAGTAGGGTCCCTAAACAGCATGGTTAGCAACACTGATCGAACCCTACAGTTACAAAAATAACTATAAATCTCTACCGTCAGCATTAATAGGGGAGAAGGAATAAGGTTGTACCGTTGTGTATAATCTGACGTGCTGAGGAGTATATTAGTCTCCTCTTCTGTCTGGACATTTTCCTTGTAACCAATAATCTTTACATTCTGCTGACTGAATACTTCTGCCTTCTCCAGATCCTCGCATACATGTTCCCCTTGTTCATTAACGATTCCTGGAATGCCCTTGTTGGAACCTGTTTCTGCCTTAACGTACTTGTACATACCCTTCCATTTTCACTAAAATGTGTATGACTGACAGTTATGCTTGCCATCATGTTATCTTTAGCTGACTTCTTCGCTAGATTCAATTTCCTAGTAAGTTCCTCCAATTTCTCCTTACTTCCACAACCATTTCCACATCTATTTCTTTCCAATTTGCTTCTCCTTCTTTGCCTCTTTAATTCTCTGTTATAATATAGCGGTTATTTGCCATTCCTTTCCACCTTTAATGGTACGTACCAATTTTCACATTCCTCAACAATTGCTTTAAACCCATTCCACAGCCTGGTTACATTTTTATTTACCGTTTTCCACTGATCATAATTATTTTTTTAAACTCCCTCATGCCTCTCTTAACAGCCATACAGTACTGCCTAATAGTCCTACATTTACGATCTTCCTTCCCGTCACATTTATTTTTAACTACGACAAAAACTGTTTGGAGATCACTAATACAATCTACTACTTCAGTTTCTCTATAGGGCTCATCTGGTGTTACCAGCATCACGTCCAGAATATTCTTTCCTATAGTTGGTTCCATCGTTTTCTGATTCAGCTGTGTTTTCCAGATTAACCTATTTGCCATTTGCTGGTCATGCTTTCTGTCGTTCGCCACACTTTCCCAATTGACATTTGGTAAATTTAGATCACCTGCTAAAATCAAGTTCCTTTTCTTATCGTTTCTCACGTAGCTGATTATCTTTTGATATAGCGGTAATTCTGAATCAAAGTCTGCGTCACCCTTTCTATGTCTACACACTCCTAAAATGTCAAGTTGCTTATCATCTTTAGAGATTAGCCTTGCACCTATAATTTCTTATTTGTCATCTTTAAATTTTCGTAGCTTCCATATTCTTTCTTCACCAGAATTATTACTCTCCCTCATGGCATTTCTATTCTGTCTCTACGATAAACATTCCAGTTTGTGGAGAATAGTTCTGCATCCATTATATCATTTCATAGCTATGATTCAACTTCTATTACAGTACTGGTAAGTGTATATATACATATATATTAAATTACTTAATAATATTCCTTTCTTTACAACACTTCTACAGTTCAACACTGACATTTCTACGTTATCCCTACTTGACGTCCATATCTCTGTACACTCAGCACCGCTCCCTAGTCCAGCCCGTTTCCCTGACTGCACCTCCCTATAACACTTCAAAATAAACTTCTTAAATTATACGTACCACTGCGGTTCAAGTTAAGGCCATCTGGGCGTAGATCCCTATCTCTTGCCTGCCCATTAAACAGGGGTGGCCGTACAGTATGTGCTTAAGTGCTGCAGCGCATTGTCTATTTTAAAAATAAATTTCTTTAATAATATTATCTACAAACAAATACAGTTGAATGAAAAAGGGGCCAGCCAAACAATAACAAATCATTCAACTCCCCTCACAACCGGGTAACACACCGGGTACTGTGCATATCACAGCTGAGCGAGAATTTCTAAGCCTTTTGCCAGAAAGCAGGAACACTGCTTTTTGCGCATGCGTGCCCAGCTTTTCCGATGTGCTGTGGAAAGAACATCCAAGACATCACTTCACAGCGAGTCTTCCTTTGACCATATAGAGGCAACACTGGTCACACCAGCATTTCGACCGAAATGAGAACGTGGCAGTTGGCACTGTCTTGACTCAGCGGTAATATTTAAGAGGGGATCGCTCAAACCAAACGGGAAAACAGAATACTGTAAAGGAAGCCATCAGCTGTTCCCGTCACATATTCCATAGCCACTTTTGTAAATCGATGAAATATAAAACAAATATATTTTATGTTGTCAAAATAAGGGCATGATAGTGTGATTTCCTTTAATTAAAAATGTCTGGTTTATAAGTTTCACTGCAACAACATAACACGTAATTTTGCATTACGACGTTGCTGGTTTTATTTGAATGATTCTGGTAACGTTGAGAAGTTCTGTTTTTGCACGCTCACACCAAGTGTTTCTGAGTACGTGAATGTTCTCTCGTTGCTGGTGTTATTGTGTGTTTAATTAATTTTGTATGAGGAATGTGTTTATTTGTTGGAGTTGCTTCCGTGTTTTTTCAGTATAAAAAATTCAGTGGAGAGCCTCTTGAAAATCGCATATATTTCTAAACATGGGGGAATGGGTTACAGCACACAACTGATTTTCTGCACCAGCCGCCATTGCCATTAGGACCTACAAATCTCACTTCCAATTTCCCACATACCCATTACATAGTCTCATTTAAATACCCAATTAACCTCCAGTTAGCATTCCTCCAACACAGTATGCCACTGATAAAAAATTCTGCTTTCTGTTGTAACCAGATCCCACACATCCCTAACTTTGTTAGTACCTATTCCTGCTGGCCTTACGTTATTGGTTCCAACGTGGAAGATTACTACCTTCTCCTTACCCTCGTCCCTCCCTTCTATTTGTCTCGACTTCTGCCTTAACCTGATTCCTGGATAGGACTCTAATCTTGTTCCCTTTCCTCCAAACACTCTTTCCACATGCCTAACAATTGAGTCATCCATGACCAGAGCCTCAAACACCCCCACCCCTCCTCATTTGATCCCCTCATCTCTTGGTCACTCTTAACTTCCATGATGCTTGAAGGACCCACTCCCTTTTCTCCCTCTCACTACCCTTTTCCAACCCCCTCTTCCTATCCTCTACTCCACACTTCCCCTTCCTAGCGGCCCCTTTCCTCTTGACCTGCCCCCACCTGTAACACGTCCACAAACTCCGTCTTCCCTTCTCTGGATTTCCACATGTCACTCTCTCAAAAATCGCAATCGTAAGGGTGCTTGCGGTGTCTTTCCCCCACAGTATTTTTCTCAAAATATTAAGTCATATGTGATGTGTACCTAGTTTGGTTGAGAGCTCCGCTGCAACACAAATATACATCATTTCGGTTATTTTGGATATATTCTTTTCACCCGTTAAATGTCATCCGGAGTGTCACTATTCATCTCAGTGAACCCAAAAACTATGGATTCAATACTAATGTAAGTCGTTTTCGATTTTTTAAAGCCACTCCCTCCACAATCCACCCCCAGGGGTGCTAGGTGTGTATGTCTCCCATGGTATTTCTCTCCAGATTGTACTAAATCATATATTTACCAAGTTGGGTTGAAATTAGAGGTTTTCCTATAGTTGCCGTCATTTTTAGCTTCTATATATTTATGTAAAGATATTGCTCCTTAACTTATACAGCCCCCTAAGTACCGAATGTATTGCGGGCTAGGGTAAGCCTTCACCTTCAATTATTGGAGTGACCATTTCATGATTTGATTTTATTATTACTCAAATTTGACTGAAATTAGAGGCCTACCAATACTTGATTATTCACCGACAGGTGATTCCGGAAAGAATAAAATAAAAATGAAGCAAATCCGTCCAGTAAAATAGAATGACGGACTAGACAAATTCCTTTTAGTAAACTTGTTTTAATTTATGGACGAGAATAGTAATAATAGTTCAATAATAGTAATAATAATTCAACGGTAACATACAGTTACAAATGAGACTCTTCCTCCGTGACAGAATATTTATAGTGGGTTGCGGCCAATGTTTATCGTTTATGTGCGTTTTTGGCCAGCTCCCTTAGTTAAAGACGAGAAGTGGAATCGTCATACCCTAAACACTGGTCGTTAAACTGAAGAACATCCGTACGTTTCTTTTCTTCGCCAACTGTTAAACGTCAGATGATGCTGAGTTAGGAAAAGTGCTACGACTCTATTTTGTGTTAGTGTATTTTTCAGTTCCAACAGCAACAAAAAATTAGGTATCTGTAAATTTGATCATATACACTTCACGACAATTTAACCGCAATTGATTTCCCTCATGGAATATCAAAAGTTCATTCATTTAAAAATAATCTCAGAAATTGGTTGCACGAACTATTAGGAGACTAAAAGTGTTCTTATTATAGCAGACCTACATATTGTGCCCTAAAATGAATTAGAAATATGGGTAAACATGAAATCTCGGGCAGATACGGTGTAAAATCGGATAACGAGTGCATAGGATGGCTAGATACAAAAGAGAGTGTTATGTTTTAAATTAGAGAAAACAACATCCAAGTATGCAAATATATTATGAAAAGCAAATAAGAAATTCATGAAAAGAAAATGACATTGCATCACAAATCCAGCATTGCATTACTCATAACCGATATCTGTGCTATGGCATAAACGTTGAAGATTAATAAATTAACCTTGCCATCAAATAAAACATAAGTTCTGCATTTAAATGTGACTAAACATCCTCATTTATTAAGTTTCCAGTATGTTCTTCATTTGGTTATCACTCACTGTCACATAAATGTAAATAATTTGATAGTTCACTAGTTTGTTTCTCTATAGTGTGATTCAAATAACTTAAAAGTATACGATTTATTACCTCATATTTACCTAATGAAAACAGATCAAACCTGATTAAACCACTGATATCACTCCTACATATACTTAGGAAGTATACTTATATAATTATTAACCAATTAAAACAAATTTACATTGTACTGTCACCGAAGTACACCCATTGGGAACTTTGTTGAAAAACATAAGTTAAATCAACATCTCAATTTGAAGTCTTACCACAAAAAATTAGTCATCACTATAATCATGTAGGCTAATCACCTGTTATGCTGTAATTTGTGGCAATTTTAATCCGATATGATTTCACTTTAGGACTGAGCAATAAGTAGAATGATACAAACTCGTATTTGGTCTTCACACCCCACCATGTGGTCAGGCCAGTCTCCAAGATTCATAGCTCATGGTTAGGTCTTTTGGAAGTCCTTCACGACTTGAGTTACCCTTCAGCTCCCCTCCATGATTTAAGATTCCGTAATGGTGTTGGAAAAGGCTGCTGGTTGGTTGATCATCCTCGAACTCCTACTCATGTCGAAACTAGGTGAAGAAAAAAATGTGGACGACGTAAATCTTGCGTATCATAAGATATTGCCTCATCCCAGATGAACTCGTGTCGTGGTGATATCAATGTAAAGAATTGCACTTCACCTTTTTGCAAAACGCTCAAATCGAACTTGATCGATGTCTAACTCCATGAGTAATATAACCTGAAAAGTTATAATCGCTTTAACACAGGATAACCTCTTCATCGAAATAATTAATTGTATCGGCTCTCCACTTTGCATTACCACTATGCATGCTTAAGCGAACTCACGTGCAACATGATGAACTACATAAAAGCAAAACGTAACTTGACGATCAGTCAGTAACTGACGTGTACATGGCACACACCTCGCACAAGAAAAAATATGTATCTTGACCATAACATGTCAAGGATTAACTCACTCATATTATGGTTTGTGAAACACAAGGATATTATTAACAAAATCACTGAACGTTACACTAATTATTACGTTACTTCTCTGCATTTGGCAGTCAGTTAAAAAGTAACTCACATTACTGTTCCCAGAAGTTCTATCCGACTATGCGTGGACTTCTAATATCATATTTTACAATCACTGTTCAATTTAAACCATCTAACACATGCTTCAATACTTTCGGACACTACCGGTAATGACATTTTGCATGCTTGCATTAGCGCGTGTAAGTGTTCACAATCCAAGTGTCCAATTCGATGTGGTATACACCGCTATCTCGAATTAAAAAAAAACTCGTGAATACATTGTAATAATCGTGGTCGCTACGACATTTACATAATTTGATTGCCCACCCGAATTAATTGTATATATATGTATAATGTATCATGTGTAATTTTATTCATTATTAACGTCCATCATCATCATTTACGTAATTGTACGTAAGAACGAGAAATAACTTTTAATTGTAATATATTAATATATTCCGTGGTAATGTCAAGACAGGTCTTGCGCTAACAGGCTACTTGGTGTCTCGCAATAGTCCAGGAAGGTTAATTTTGGATGGTTCTTGGAAACGTACGCAACAGCAAGAGGAAGATACCTAATTTCGTTGTTACGACGCTAAATCACCCCATATGACGTGCTCCTATTAGGAGGGCTTTTTCTGTCAAGGACAGACACTTCATCTATATATCGAAAGGGTTGTGACGTATTGTGACCGTTCACAACGTCACCTATGGTATGTCATGATATCCAGGAGATGAAATATGCCGTTTTCCGCGTCATTCTACGATAAAAACTGCCCAAGTCAGAATTTTTCTGCCCGCTCCAGGACTCGAGTTGCAATATCCAGAGTCGCGCGACCCAGCTCTAGTTGCTGGTAATTAGCAGCAAGGCGGTGCAAGAGCGCTTGTACTCGAAACTCTCTCACTCCCACCGCGAGCGAGATGAAACCATACGCGTTATCACGTGACAAAGAATCTAGGTCACTAACTGAGCCCAGAGAGTAGGTCCAACGTGAAAACTAACATTATACCATGTTTTCCTCGCTCATCCACCACTACCAACTTATCGCGTTCAGCTGTTTTATTTCTGTTAATTTTCATAAATCGCAAAATACCCACTGGATAATTAAGCGCAAACATTCATTTGAATCAGGGAATTTTACGCATAATTATGAGACCGAGAAGTGCTCTACTTAACTGACAGAGAGATAACTGCGCTGTAAACAAGGGCGCGTCTTAATGACTAACAGATGTTGGGCCCTAACCGTGCCAAGGAACACAAGGAATCCCCTGTGCTCGTCATCATTCACCGCCAGAGATTAAAGGACGCTTTTAAGATTGCTTCAAAACCTACGAAGTTAGTTTAATAACAGTCACTCAGTGGAGATGGGAATACAGGAGCTACATTTCGATACCCCGTTCGTCACTGTACGTTGCGTATTAACGGATCAATGTGTGAGAAAGGATTGCTTTTTTTCCCCCACCCTCAGCATTCGGGTCTCTAGCGTAGCGCGCCTATATATTCATGAGCTGAGAAGGAGACACCAGCCAGTGCGTTCTTATTGTAATGCCAGTACGGTAGTATTCCGTCGTGGCTTGTGAGTGAGTCGTTTGTGAAGAAATAATCTTGTAATTTGAGTAGTGTAATACAGTGATCCATTAAATTCTGTGAGTATGTGGAAATAATCACCCTCTGAGTGAGATGTTAGCGTGTACAGTGTGCCGCAAATTAATAAATAGGAACGGTACGAAACTGTAATAACTGATACCCGTGTGTAAAAAAAGGTCGTACATCAAGCCTCCTATGTGTCTAAGTTAATACGGCTCAGTTAACATATATAGTGACGTACTTAGCGAAGTGGGTGGAGCGTACGTGCTTGATATCAATATGAATTACCAAGAAAGTCAGTGAACAGCTCAGTTAGACCTAATTGAGGACAGCGCCGCGTTAAAATAACCCGCAGTACAGTTGAGAGCTCGACTTACGGCTAAGTGCATTAGAACAGGCCTGAACTAGTGTCATGAATACGAGAATGCTAATACATTAGTGGCCTAACCACTGTCGTTTCTAGGGAAACTAGTGAAATTTCTGGGCCTATAATCGCTGCCTACAAGAAGAATAGATAAATGAGAAGGGATTAATGTCGGGCTTCTGGGACATTACCGACATTAGGTTGGAATGCTCGTGCTATTGAGCAAATCCAACCATATGTTCAAATTGTGGTGTGTGATAAACTAACGTATTCACTTGAGATAATTTCCCCTCATTTACATGTCTACGTGAACGCCGGAGTGAACGCCGACGCCCATCTGAATGCCAGAATTTTGCCTGCATATTAGAGAGAACCAGACGCATAGCTGTCTTCGCCTGGTGTAGCAGAGAACGTCAAGAACGTCATACCAGATCAAGCCGTCATGTTCGTGACCTGCCAGGAAGTCATCATGGGTCTTCACATCACCGATGGCGTGATGCAAGCAGTTTAAATCCATGGAGTGCCTCCCTGTAAAGCTGTGAACGTGGTATCCAGAAGGCTGAGTACATTTCCAAGTATTTATATCTTTGAAGGTCGTGTCCCATTGTAAATATGTAAATTTTTCACTTAGATATAACGTAGACTGCAAGCACGCCATTTCAGAGGGATAATAATTATAATTTCATTTATTTGGGTCTTTTATGGAATACTTCTTCATGGTTTGGGAACGGCCATATTTTACTTCCATTTTTTTTACAAGGGTTTGATAATGCATGACGTAAATTTAAGGACCTCAGATTAATTATGTGTGAAGTACTGTCAAGTAAAAAGGGCTTAAATATTTTACGTAAACGACTCCAGTTATCATCTTTCTACAGCCAATATGATTCCTCAAAGATATCTCAGTAACTGATTTTTTTTGTACTTCACAAGCTCTTAGGAAATCCTCCTTACTAGAAATTAAAACTGCTGGAACAACGAATGGAGCATGAGATTGGGGTATATATCTTACATCGCTAATTAGTTCGCGAATGTGCAAGTTAACTTGGACCCTGATGGCAGGAGATCATCATTAGATCTGCATCGTGGTCGATGTACCGAGAGGAAATGAAATGGCTGAACAGGCTGTAGCCATAATATATATTGCGAAATGAAATGTGAAGTTCCCTTGGAATCTGTCATTAAGACACGCGAGGTGCATATCGCGATGTGAATATGTTGATTAGGCCGGATATAGGGCCGTGATTTGTGTGATGCCATTTATGGCCAGTATTGAAAGAAGTGAATAGATTATTTGCCGTGAAGTCATTGCCCGAGAAGGCTAGTGGACCGCTCTTGAAAGTGTGGCACGGGTAGCTCCCAGCGGGAGTTTTATGAGCCCCTTTAAACGGGGGAGTGAAGGCGTTTCTTCAGTGAAATAGAACAGACACAAGTGGCGAGTTTCCTTTCCTTTCGATACAAAGATTATGTGTGCTAATTTAAATAGAGCCAACGTCGCAGAGATTCCAAATGAGCATTAAATGAAGGACCCCTCCAATTTATTTCTTTAATTATCCACAGCGTATAGGGAATTCCAGGTCAGATATACCCCGTCTCAGAAGGTCCTGAGTTCATCGCAGGAGACAGTAAAGCCTCCTGTCACAAGCGGCAGGTGAAATAAGACCACCTGCGGCCCATTATGTGTATGTGAAGTGTATATATTCTTGTCCATTCGTTGCAGGTAGTGCTATAATACTTTGTTTATGATGTCTGGTATTGAAGTCGCTAAATGCTTGTCCATAGGTAACATCGTTGTGTAAATAATGTCCTGATATATGTGTTGATAAAAATCCTAATGAAATGGGCGTGTTTGCCATACTGCATATTTGGCAACGTTTAAATCAAAGTAGTGTTGTAACGCGACTTTCAAAGGATTGGGAGTGTAAATTGCCTATTTCAATTCATACGATACTAGCAAACTTATATCATAATTTGATGCAAATTGAATATATCAATTCTCGACAAACAAACAGAATTACAGCTGGATATGCCTATGTTGAATAGATTTGTGTGTAAAGTGATTAGTGTAAATGTAAAGTGAAATAATTAGAGAGAAAACGCCTCTCTAAATTTGAGATAGTATAAATAACCCAAGAGGGAGCGCCTTCTTAAGTTGGAATATTTAAACGTATAATGAAGTGTAGAAAGGACTACCGAACATTTAAACGTCAAGATCACCCAAGTTAATATATGTAGGGTGTTTGTATGGCATACCCATGTAAATAATGTGTTTCACTAGTATAAGTAAAAATTTATTATACAAGATATTGTCTTTCTTCTCATTAGTAATGAAATGGTATTCCTCTCATAATTAACTTTCCCCCCTACTATAGAGACTATTACTAAAGGACTTACCGCCCCATCGGACAGTCCACAGACCCGAAAATGCGATACCGACTCGGCTAGCGAACTATTCCAGTAAGGGAGGGTGAGGCTTCGACAAACCGGGCTGAGTTCGAAGCTCACCGATGGTGCTCCATTCTAACGTCATATTTATGAACAATGGTAACTGGTTTATGTACAGATGCCTTGGAAAGGTTACATAATTGGCGCCCCGTAACGTGTGGCCTTATTGTTGTTTGGGGCGAGTTACATATTGTTCTCGCGACGCATAATTTAGCGTCCCGTTGTTGGGGCAAGTTTGTAAAGCCCTACGGCACCATAAACATTGATATAGCAAATATTAAGGCACAAGTTCGAATACCACTACTATAAAAGGAGTACCTAAGGTAGTGGGATTATCAAATTGATTCGGTTAGAACTGAACGAATGGAAATACCAAATTTTACCCGTATATTAAATTTGCTAGAAGAGAGGAATACAAAATAGAATCAGAGCGTGTGAACGTGATAGTTAATATGGATAATGTGTCGGATGGAGTGCGTAAGCCGCTACCATAGACAGTTACGTCACGCGCAACGATATTTGAATGAGTGACTGGAATAAATTAAATCCGACGGATGTAGGGAGAAGAATGAAGAGATCGTGTACCAGGTTAAGTGGAAATATACACGATGGTCACTCAGAAATATGGCGGACCTGAAAAAAAAGTTATGGAGTTGTGTAACTTCATGTGAGCAATAAAATGACCTTCCCATTGTTGAGGATAAAATGACTGGACTGAGTTCTTCAAATTCTTCTGGTCACAGGTTCATGCCGAAGGCGATGCGTTTGTAGCAGGCCTTGGTAGTTTAGGGGATTCATCCAGTGTAAACAGGGTAGATATCGCGGACAAGAGTGGAAGCCTCATCACTCTTAATTTTTTTTCTCTCAAATGAACAGTGCAATGTTGTCAGTTCGAGACGGGGAATTGTCTGCTAAAGCATCTTCCAAATCTCGAGGCTGAAAACATCCAATGTTTATTAAGTGCATCACATTTCTGGCACACGTAAGGTACCGAGCCCATTTAGGTCGCGGATTTAGGTAATATTTATCTTATAAAGGGCTACATGAATTTAATTATTAAAAAACAATATGTCGGGATAATGTTTATGAATTACGTAGGAAAATACTAGGGAAACACAAGTAATTGTTAGGAGGTGTGACGCAGCTGTTTTGAAGCTAATTTTGGCGTAAAACGACTTGGTCATTTTCAAAAATTGCACACCTTCCTAAGTTTAGGAAACTGAATCGTATGAACTGAAATACCACGAGCAGCTTAATTCAGGGGGGCACACATTTCTCAAGAAGTGTAGTATTACGGATGTGGAAGGTATTAAACAGTTGATGGCCGCCTTACTGGCCGAACAAAGTGAGAAGCAGGCAGAGCTTTTCAGGGAACAGAGTGCGAAGTTTGATGAGCGTCTTGCGAAATTGGAACAGGCTAATGCGGACAATAGTGAAAGACAGGCAGGACTTTTAAAGGAACAGTTAAAGGCTGATAGTGATAGGAAGGCAGAACTATTAAATAAACTAGGACAGGCAACCACACAAATTGAAGAACGTTTAGACCAGCACAATAGTCGAGTAGGTCAGCTCACTGCACGGTTAGACGGATACGAGGCGTCGTGTAAAGCCCAAGCTGCGGAGCTCAAAGAACATGTTAACTCTCGCATTGATGACGTGACGACACGCATAGATTCCCTCGCGTTGAAGCTAGAGCAAACCAGTCGCCGTCTGGATGAGCGTACAGCCGAAATAGAAATTAAAATGACAGCTCAGGAAAGCCAAATAGAAGAAATGGAAGGACAGATAACGCAGGTTCGGGACAGCACAGAGACGAAGTGCAAAGAATATATCGACCAGCAGATGGACCGAGTGAAGGTTGAATTGAGGGTCACCGCCGAGGAAAAAGAACATGAAATTACTTTCGACACAATTCAAAGGGATGTAAATATCAAAGCAGTGAATGAAGCAACAGGGCAATTGAATGTTCGACAGGAGAACGCTGCAGAAATGAAGAGAATTCAGAAGGGCATGACGAGACGACGGAAGAAGAAGAAGAAGAAGACGGATAAGGTGAAATACCGGAGGAAGGAGAAGAAGATGAGAGAATCACCGGTAATCCGGAAGAGTACACTTAACGTTGGTCTTCATGAAGGCATAATCAAAAAGCTCCAGAAATTTTTGATATGGACCAGAGGAATGGACAACCTTATGAGTTATCAGCGATTATCTAGGATATTGAGAAGATGCGTCACTGAATCAGGCCGGTCGCATGACGATATTCAGTTCGTCAGGAAGAAACTAGAGAAGAAAATCGTCAATGAAAGGATACGTCAGAGAGTACTTAGAAGACATGGGAAAACAGGAAACTTTCGTCTCAACACAGTGTTCCATACAAACTACGGACTTAAGAAGACCACTTTTACTACGGGAATTAGGGAGCGCACTAAGAAGGAGAAATTTGCTATGTCGCATGGCCAGAATGAGGTACCAGGGATGCTCAGCCCAAGACCTCGTGCTTTAGAAGTAGGGTTGAGTAAATAAGAGGAAGAATCGACACACTAATGATAAGCTACGATCCGACTTGAAATGTATATTGTGTACATATGGAATAACATTAATTTAACTAGTATAAGGAATAAAGGATATGCCATCAAAACACGCCAGAATATCAAGACGCTGAGAGACATGCGCAAAACTATAACTACATTAATGGGATCTTGTACAAATATGTGGATGATGCGCATACTCGTCTTAGAGTGGTCGTTCCACCCGCTCTCCAGGTTGACTTAATATGGCTGACGCATCACTCCATAGGACACGCTGGTGTAGACAAAGTCATGGCGACGCTTAGAGAAACCTTTACATGGCCGCGAATGAGGAGGATGACTCGTACAGTTTTAATGACTTGTGACTTCTGTCAACGTATTAAGCCCAACGCGTACTTACTCAAACAACCACCGAAGCCGTTGATTCCTGAGAAGCCCCGTGAACTGTTTTCCATGGACTTCTATGGTCCGCTTCCAAAGGCGACCAGGGGGCTCCAATTCATTTTGGTGTGCATGGACGTCTTCAGCAAATATGTTATGCTGTGTCCAGTACAGAAAGCGAATACACGTACCGTTGTCAACCAGATAAGGAATAAGATCATTCCCAAGATGGGCAAACCCGATAAACTCTTAACCGATCACGGATCGCAGTTCACTTCAGCCGCGTTCCGTAGAGACATGGAACAGATGGGAATTCAACACCTCATGAGTTCGATTCGACATCCAGAATCGAATCCGTCTGAAAGGATTATGAGGGAGATCGGAAAATTTTGCAGAATCTATTGCCCGAGACAGCATTGGCGGTGGGTAGATGTTGTTCCAACCATCATGGAATGCATAAACTCAACCGTACACGAATCGACAGGGCAGATTCCTAGCGTCGTGCACTTCAACGAACATCCCGAGAGACCATGGAAAGATGTCGTGCCATGTCCAGAAGATCCTAGACCATCAGTAGAGTTGAGGGTGAGAGACACGTTGGAATCTCTGAAGAAACAGGCAGAGAAGCGGTTACGACGATTGCGACGCAAACGATTCCACAGACCTCTACGTGTGGGAGAACTTGTATTGGTCAAACGTCCCGCAACTTCGGATCCACCACGGAAATTTTACCACAAATTTGCAGAGCTGTATATTGGGCCTTATCGAATAATTCAAAATTTAGAAAATAACGCGTACAAGGTACAATCCATGGATGGGACAACTGAGGCTATCTATAACGCCTCAAATCTGAAATTATACCATGTGCCAGGACAATTACCGGAGGAGAATCCAAACGATCCAGATGACCTAGAAGATGAAGGACAGCCTCCAGAAGAAGACGAGGACGACGACGGAGTGGACGTCGCGGATGAGGAGGATCCTGAAGAAGAGATGGATGGAGTAAACTACATGGAACTGGAAGATCACCATGGGATGGATGATAACACTGGCGAGTCGGGAGATGAAGATTGTCTAGCATGCACGGAAAGACGAGATATCATGACCCAAGAATACTTGCATATCCTTATGTCCAGATACGTTCTAAGACAAGAAAATGCCATCCTACGATACACTCACATTTAATGATACGAGAACCATGTGATTGGTAAGAAAAATCCCTACCCGTGATTTTTCTTATTTTAAGCAGGGGAGGGATGTGACCGTTCACAACGTCACCTATGGTATGTCATGATATCCAGGAGATGAAATATGCCGTTTTCCGCGTCATTCTACGATAAAAACTGCCCAAGTCAGAATTTTTCTGCCCGCTCCAGGACTCGAGTTGCAATATCCAGAGTCGCGCGACCCAGCTCTAGTTGCTGGTAATTAGCAGCAAGGCGGTGCAAGAGCGCTTGTACTCGAAACTCTCTCACTCCCACCGCGATCGAGATGAAACCATACGCGTTATCACGTGACAAAGAATCTAGGTCACTAACTGAGCCCAGAGAGTAGGTCCAACGTGAAAACTAACATTATACCATGTTTTCCTCGCTCATCCACCACTACCAACTTATCGCGTTCAGCTGTTTTATTTCTGTTAATTTTCATAAATCGCAAAATACCCACTGGATAATTAAGCGCAAACATTCATTTGAATCAGGGAATTTTACGCATAATTATGAGACCGAGAAGTGCTCTACTTAACTGACAGAGAGATAACTGCGCTGTAAACAAGGGCGCGTCTTAATGACTAACAGATGTTGGGCCCTAACTGCGCCAAGGAACACAAGGAATCCCCTGTGCTCGTCATCATTCACCGCCAGAGATTAAAGGACGCTTTTAAGATTGCTTCAAAACCTACGAAGTTAGTTTAATAACAGTCACTCAGTGGAGATGGGAATACAGGAGCTACATTTCGATACCCCGTTCGTCACTGTACGTTGCGTATTAACGGATCAATGTGTGAGAAAGGATTGCATTTTTCCCCCACCCTCAGCATTCGGGTCTCTAGCGTAGCGCGCCTATATATTCATGAGCTGAGAAGGAGACACCAGCCAGTGCGTTCTTATTGTAATGCCAGTACGGTAGTATTCCGTCGTGGCTTGTGAGTGAGTCGTTTGTGAAGAAATAATCTTGTAATTTGAGTAGTGTAATACAGTGATCCATTAAATTCTGTGAGTATGTGGAAATAATCACCCTCTGAGTGAGATGTTAGCGTGTACAGTGTGCCGCAAATTAATAAATAGGAACGGTACGAAACTGTAATAACTGATACCCGTGTGTAAAAAAAGGTCGTACATCAAGCCTCCTATGTGTCTAAGTTAATACGGCTCAGTTAACATATATAGTGACGTACTTAGCGAAGTGGGTGGAGCGTACGTGCTTGATATCAATATGAATTACCAAGAAAGTCAGTGAACAGCTCAGTTAGACCTAATTGAGGACAGCGCCGCGTTAAAATAACCCGCAGTACAGTTGAGAGCTCGACTTACGGCTAAGTGCATTAGAACAGGCCTGAACTAGTGTCATGAATACGAGAATGCTAATACATTAGTGGCCTAACCACTGTCGTTTCTAGGGAAACTAGTGAAATTTCTGGGCCTATAATCGCTGCCTACAAGAAGAATAGATAAATGAGAAGGGATTAATGTCGGGCTTCTGGGACATTACCGACATTAGGTTGGAATGCTCGTGCTATTGAGCAAATCCAACCATATGTTCAAATTGTGGTGTGTGATAAACTAACGTATTCACTTGAGATAATTTCCCCTCGTTTACATGTCTACGTGAACGCCGGAGTGAACGCCGACGCCCATCTGAATGCCAGAATTTTGCCTGCATATTAGAGAGAACCAGACGCATAGCTGTCTTCGCCTGGTGTAGCAGAGAACGTCAAGAACGTCATACCAGATCAAGCCGTCATGTTCGTGACCTGCCAGGAAGTCATCATGGGTCTTCACATCACCGATGGCGTGATGCAAGCAGTTTAAATCCATGGAGTGCCTCCCTGTAAAGCTGTGAACGTGGTATCCAGAAGGCTGAGTACATTTCCAAGTATTTATATCTTTGAAGGTCGTGTCCCATTGTAAATATGTAAATTTTTCACTTAGATATAACGTAGACTGCAAGCACGCCATTTCAGAGGGATAATAATTATAATTTCATTTATTTGGGTCTTTTATGGAATACTTCTTCATGGTTTGGGAACGGCCATATTTTACTTCCATTTTTTTTTACAAGGGTTTGATAATGCATGACGTAAATTTAAGGACCTCAGATTAATTATGTGTGAAGTACTGTCAAGTAAAAAGGGCTTAAATATTTTACGTAAACGACTCCAGTTATCATCTTTCTACAGCCAATATGATTCCTCAAAGATATCTCAGTAACTGATTTTTTTTGTACTTCACAAGCTCTTAGGAAATCCTCCTTACTAGAAATTAAAACTGCTGGAACAACGAATGGAGCATGAGATTGGGGTATATATCTTACATCGCTAATTAGTTCGCGAATGTGCAAGTTAACTTGGACCCTGATGGCAGGAGATCATCATTAGATCTGCATCGTGGTCGATGTACCGAGAGGAAATGAAATGGCTGAACAGGCTGTAGCCATAATATATATTGCGAAATGAAATGTGAAGTTCCCTTGGAATCTGTCATTAAGACACGCGAGGTGCATATCGCGATGTGAATATGTTGATTAGGCCGGATATAGGGCCGTGATTTGTGTGATGCCATTTATGGCCAGTATTGAAAGAAGTGAATAGATTATTTGCCGTGAAGTCATTGCCCGAGAAGGCTAGTGGACCGCTCTTGAAAGTGTGGCACGGGTAGCTCCCAGCGGGAGTTTTATGAGCCCCTTTAAACGGGGGAGTGAAGGCGTTTCTTCAGTGAAATAGAACAGACACAAGTGGCGAGTTTCCTTTCCTTTCGATACAAAGATTATGTGTGCTAATTTAAATAGAGCCAACGTCGCAGAGATTCCAAATGAGCATTAAATGAAGGACCCCTCCAATTTATTTCTTTAATTATCCACAGCGTATAGGGAATTCCAGGTCAGATATACCCCGTCTCAGAAGGTCCTGAGTTCATCGCAGGAGACAGTAAAGCCTCCTGTCACAAGCGGCAGGTGAAATAAGACCACCTGCGGCCCATTATGTGTATGTGAAGTGTATATATTCTTGTCCATTCGTTGCAGGTAGTGCTATAATACTTTGTTTATGATGTCTGGTATTGAAGTCGCTAAATGCTTGTCCATAGGTAACATCGTTGTGTAAATAATGTCCTGATATATGTGTTGATAAAAATCCTAATGAAATGGGCGTGTTTGCCATACTGCATATTTGGCAACGTTTAAATCAAAGTAGTGTTGTAACGCGACTTTCAAAGGATTGGGAGTGTAAATTGCCTATTTCAATTCATACGATACTAGCAAACTTATATCATAATTTGATGCAAATTGAATATATCAATTCTCGACAAACAAACAGAATTACAGCTGGATATGCCTATGTTGAATAGATTTGTGTGTAAAGTGATTAGTGTAAATGTAAAGTGAAATAATTAGAGAGAAAACGCCTCTCTAAATTTGAGATAGTATAAATAACCCAAGAGGGAGCGCCTTCTTAAGTTGGAATATTTAAACGTATAATGAAGTGTAGAAAGGACTACCGAACATTTAAACGTCAAGATCACCCAAGTTAATATATGTAGGGTGTTTGTATGGCATACCCATGTAAATAATGTGTTTCACTAGTATAAGTAAAAATTTATTATACAAGATATTGTCTTTCTTCTCATTAGTAATGAAATGGTATTCCTCTCATAATTAACTTTCCCCCCTACTATAGAGACTATTACTAAAGGACTTACCGCCCCATCGGACAGTCCACAGACCCGAAAATGCGATACCGACTCGGCTAGCGAACTATTCCAGTAAGGGAGGGTGAGGCTTCGACAAACCGGGCTGAGTTCGAAGCTCACCGATGGTGCTCCATTCTAACGTCATATTTATGAACAATGGTAACTGGTTTATGTACAGATGCCTTGGAAAGGTTACAGTATATCGGCTCTCATTGGAACGAGATGTCATGTGACATCAAGGGAGGAAGTGGGAATATGAAGAGGATTTATATAGATCTACACGGCGGGGTGAAGATTATTCTGATTCAGATTCTGATCCTGATTCTTCATCATTCTGATTCTGCATTCTGCATCCAGCTTTCTTGAGTCTCCATTCTCAGGTAGTCCACGGGTTTTTAGAGTCACTCTGCTTTCTGAGTGCATCGCTTACGATGTGCTTATACTCAACATTTCATATCGGCTCTGTGAGACTTACTCAGATTATTTAGAAAGACAATTTCAAATAATATAGAAGGACTGGATGTTTCCCGTTCTCTCTATTCAATTAATTCCGATGTGAAATTTCACATTGTAAGGCTGGTACTATGTTTTTGGTACTCAGCACAATAGGGAGTGATAGATTCAGGGTGGAATCCATTCCATGTATCAGATGCCAAGGATGATGCCGGTGGAAGAGGGACGACAACGATCAACCACGGAAGCAGACGACGAAGAGATCAACCTGCGGTGAGCATTAGTAATCCTTGTTAACGCAAGTCCGCGCGTGTAGTAATGAATTGTAATCTCAGTTAGTAATTTTTAATTTTGGTAAAAACTCGTTTTTAAGTAATTTCATCTTATTTTAAATAAAACATTTTCTTTTTACGTCGTTAAATAATTGATTTTTAGTAGGTTCCCTATGTTTTTCCACATGGTATTTAATGGTTAGTATCCCTATACCTTACGACCGAGATCGTCTCATTAAATTATGTTTAGTACTTTTTATATCTAAATTCGGTTTCAAATTACATTTAATTTCGAAGCCTGGCGTCCAGCGTGCAATTGTTGTTAATTATCTATATAGGGTGTTTGATCCGTTACAACATGTTTAAATTTGTTCCACACCATTACGGCAACCTACTCGAGGTTTCGAACATCTAACAACGAATAGACACTTCGTATTGTAAAGGCGTTATTCCATAACGTAACCTTCACGAAACTTCGAATGATTAACAATTCACAAATACTTTGCCGTTGTAGAGACGGTATCCGTATGGTTAAGAAAATAACTAACAACGTATAAATTCTTCATGTTGTAAAGACGGTGTTTCACACAGAAAAAAAGAATAATGTTCTTCTCAGTAGCCGATTTATTCCCTCCATGTTGATCAAAGATGTTGGACGGGAAGATGTACCACTTCCGAGTACCATCACGTGGTCAAAAGAACATACAACGAAGATGTCACACATGCACCTACGAAACATTTGGGTGGACTCATGCATGTAACCATTCCTGGTACAGTATAGAACAGGCTGCCTGGCCGAGGCGGTAAAGGCGTGCTTGCTTCGCCCGGATGGACGTGGTTTCGAATACCCGTCAGGAAGTCGTAAAATTTAAGAAACGAGATTTCCACTTTCGGAGGTGAATACGGCCCTGAGGTTCACTTAGCCTTTACCAAAAATGGGTACCAGGTTAATTCCTGTGGGCAAAAGCGGCTGGGCGTAGAATAATTACTCTACCCCATCACGTGCCGAGGTTACGAATAGTGGAAGCCTTTACCTTCCATCCCTCCAAGGGACTTCATGGCCTGTACGGAGATAACTCTGCTTTATTACATATATAACACCCCCACACTGAATTTATTACAGTTGGACGTGCTGTTAGGGTCGCGCAGCTGTGAGCTTGCATCCGGGAGGTAGTGGGTTTGAACCCTACTGTCGGCAGCACTGAAGATGGTTTTCCGTGGTCTCCCAATTTCACACAAGGAAAATGCTGGGGTTTCGGTGCGACGTAAAGAAAAATTGTAAAACATATATTTTTATTACAGACGTATTATTATTATTATTATTATTATTATTATTATTATTATTATTATTATTATTATTATTATTATTATTATTATTATTATTATTATTATTGTATTTGTACAACCTCTCCATGATTATTGGCTACCGCATTTTTGCCTGATGGCAGAGTTGTCTTTCGGAGACTGGTAGAACGTTGTATAAAGCTGATAATTTGGTTCCTGACTCAGAGATTTCGCTACTGTTATTTTGAATTCCATCTAGGGACTTGAAGTGTGTGACCTCTAATAGAATATTGCACCCATGTGCGTATTGCACCAGGGATCCTTTAGTAACCGTTTCCAACTTGCCACTACTGAGTCGTCATTTCTAACCGACCATCAGCACCCAGTCAGTCCTTGTAAATACAGTCTATATGTGTGTAACGTCTAGACCTTGAACTGAGGTGCTCATCCTGGGGGCGACGGGCAGGCTGGGGCAGTGATATAAGGTAGGTAGCTGAACTTTACTAATTAACAAGTGAACTTAACTATGTGTGGTGACGGAACATACAAGCGATTACCCCATAGCATGTAACTGTGAGGTTGTGTCGCGGTTACCTTAGTTTGAATATGGGGCTTCTCTTTTTTTCAGTTAGTGTGTGACATTAAGGTTTCTAGGCTGTCTACGGACAGAGTGTGATCCCCCGTTTGACAGGTTATGTAAATGTTTCCTAACGATGTTCTGTGTGGATCCTTGTCCCTCTTGTACATTTTGCTCTTGGGTGACTTGAGATTCTAATATTCCAAATTTCCTATCCTGCTTTCGGTTGTTACTGTTTTGGTTGTCCTTAGTCACCCGTAGTATATTTTATAGACTGCCTCACAGGGCCTTCTGTCCCTTTAGGTTTGAGTTCGAGTCATGTCTTGGGATTGCGTGGTTGGGTTCGGCCTCCTTTTTCTTCTATTCTAGGCCTTTGCATTAAAGTTTTGTTCTCCATTTCTTGGCCATTTAATATGAACTTCGGCTCCTGTTTTTTGGATCATTCTCATCCATGTGTATTGTTATGTTTCCCTAATGAGTATGGACAACGAGAGTCGGGAATATGAATGCTGTGAAGTTTTTTTGGAATGGTGGAAAAGTTATTCTGAAATGTATTCTTGATCATTATGATCAGTGAAATACTGTGTGTGAAATCCAGCGTTCGAGACCCTTCTCTTTTGTAACGTTGTTTGGGAAGCTCACTAAGTCAATCGAGGCTGATGCCTCATTAATTTCATGAAGCTAGGACTTTGTTAATGCGAGGTAAAATGGGAGCTTCATCTACCATGTTTGAATACTAAGTTCTAAAACTTGCTTGTTATTTGCTATGGTATAATCTCAAATATTTACCTCTTGTTAAAACCAAATCGTTACTGTTGTTAGTGATCAGTAAAGAAAATAATATATTTTTGAGGAAATATCTTCAGAATTAAAAGTTTTGGGTCTGCATTTTCCAGTAATTTAATTCCACCGCTTCTTCATCCTCAGATCAACGATAATAATTATATTAAATATGAAATAAATGTAATATATAAATGTATATAAATATATGTAAATGTTAACATAATAATAATAATAATTGAAATTGAAGTTCTTCTCCATCCATTATTATTATGATTACTGTTTGTGCAATATTTTTACCTTCATTAAGAGTTGGAGTATGTCCACATCGGAGACATTTATTTTGTACAGTATTAAGAAATACAGACCTATTCGAGGGATCCACTTAGGCGAACCTTCGTGCCAAATTTACGGGCATTTCAGATAACCATTTTGTTTATATATTCATATCAAGCTCAGGGCAAGGGAGTATCAGTAACATTTCAAATGGCGACCAATATTGCTACAATAATATTACATTTTGTAGTATGATACATTTAATTTGTTCAAGGAGGTAAGCCACTACATTCTAGACGAAACTCCAAAAATATATTAAATGAAAATAAATTCGTAGTGAGTAAAGTGATTCTACAGCCGAAATTAACAGGCATGAATACTCTACAGTTTTAGTCCAACATGTGTTTTTAGGATCGAATGAAAACAATTGTCCAAGATACAATCCAGCATTGAAATTCTTCTCCATCCTCTCCACAGATTTGCGAAGTCAGACGGACGACAGCCGGTAAATTTCTCTATAACTCGACAACTGCAGGCTTGTGTTCAGACTGAACTTTTCTTCTAACTACGAGCAATATCATATTACTGAAGTACGAACATGTTTACTGCTTGCAAATTAGCATCCATGTCATGTCCGGAATGTTTTTAAATACGAGTGAATTTGTTCAATAATGGCATGTTTACTTTACCCTTTTCAAGATAAACTTCCATCACTCCGACGCCTCGTGAAACCGACAACGGGTGCTATATCGCATTTGCAAATGCACTAGTGGAAATGGAATGTGTTACTCCATGAAGGATCACTCCGGTATTTATCAAACGTTTTGGAGATATTCACTACATAACAGGTATTAAATGATTAAACTTTCAGCCCATTCGGAACTGTCCATCTCCATCATCATCAATATGAGGTAAGGCCCCCACGGGGCCCGATTACACTTTTGTATTCGGTGTGGCATGGAAGCGAACAGCCCCCGAATATCATCTTCAGGGATTTCTTGTCATGCCTGAAACACATGCTAGGTAAGTTCATGAAGATTGCAGGCTGGAAGCTTGTAGGACTGTACACATCTTCCCATCAGATCCCAGACATGCTCTATGGGTGAAAAGTGAGGTTACGGGACACGTCAGTCAAGGATACGTACATTCCCAAAGGTGTTTCTGGTGTGATCTTCAGTGTGGGCTCTTGCATTATCTTACTGGAATATGCCATTAGGTACCCTCGTCATGAAGGGTATGACAACAGGGTTTACGATTCTTGTCACATACCGCCGATCATGTAGTCCCTCTTCAAATTGTACCAAATCCGTATTGTTTCATATCCAATTGCTCCCCACACCATGATTCCTCGAGTTGAAGACGTATGCGCCTCTATAATCTCTTCTTCCTGTTCCCTTTCACCAGGTCGTCTACGGACATGTTCACGTCGGTCTGACCTCCAAAAACAGAAGCGATACTGCTCGCTTAACACCAAAGAATGCCACTCGATGTCCCAGTTGATTCCGGCTACACCTTGTAAGTCTCCCCTTTTCTGTTGTTTGGTGTCAGCGGTAATCAACGCATGGCAACCCGAGATCTCAACCTAGCTTCCAATAATCCGTTCCCGACGGTTCGTGGTGACCCTCTGTCTGTAAATTCTGCTCGGACTTCAGCTGTTGCCATCTGTCTGTCCGTCAGAGCCAACCGACGAATCCTACGATCTTCTCATGGTGTAGTCCTTCTGGAAGGACCCGTTCTTTCGCTTCGTGCCACACTGATATCCTCAGTCCATCTCGTCACTACTTGTTCTGCAGTCATTGAACTAAAGCCAACTGTCTGCGCAACCTTTCGGTATGATGTTACCACATCCCTCATGCCAATGATTCGACCATTCCCAAAGTTCGAAAGATGGCGATAAGCTACGCCTACACGTCCTCCGGGCATTCTTCGTTACGATCTCTACTTGAAAAGAGACAGGAACGTTAGACACACCAAACAGCCATCACGCACACGCAACAGCCACCATAATTTGGAATGGCGTTTCCCTGTATTTGATTTTTTTCGTAATAGTGTTTGATCTGTAAAAGAAAATATATTTTCCGATAGATTAGAAACTTTCTCAGCAATAGAATGACTGTGTGAGACTTTATAATATCCTGATAACGTAACGTCGCTTACAAAGCCTACTTTTATATTTCAACCAGACATCTTAACAGTATATTTCATACATTGATTAACGACAATTCTCTTAAGCAATAGGTAATTGTTATAGCAACAGTCGGACTGAGTGACCTAAACGGTTGAAGCGTTGGCCTTCTCAACCCAACTTGGCAGCTTCGACCCTGGCCCAGTCCGTTTGTATTTAAAGGTGCTCAAATACGTCAGCCTCGTATTAGTAGATTTTCTGGCACAAATAAAATACTGCAGGACCAAATTTCGACACCTCAGCGTCTCCTAAAACTGTAAATGTAGTTAGTGGGACATAAATCTATTATTCATTTTATTATTATTATTCCTATTCTTATTCTTATTATTATTATTATTATTATTATTATCATTATTATTATTATTATTATTATTATTATTATTATTATTATTATTATTATTATTATTATTATTGAGTCTCCGCCGCAGCGCGCTGGTCTCTCACCGCTGGTTTACATGGTTCAAATCCCGGGCACTCCGTGTGAGATTTGTGCTGGACCATGCGGACTTAGGACAGGTTTTCCTCCGAGTACTCCGGTTTTTCCTGTCATCTTTCATTCCAGCAACACTCTCCAATAACATTTCATGTCATCTCTCGGCCATTGAACATTGCCACAGAGGAGTGCGACAGGCTTCGGCAGGCGACACAATTTCCATTTTTACTGCTTGTGTAATATTTTTACTTGAATTCCATTCATTCACTTTATAGATTTCATTCCTGACCCGGTCAGATGACTGGAAATAGGTTGCGGACTTTCATTTGTATTATTATTATTATTATTATTATTATTATTATTATTATTATTATTATTATTATTATTATTATTATTATTATTATTATTATTATTATTATTATTATTATTATTATTGTTATTGTTGTTGATCTTGTTGTTAATATTATAGCAATCATTTTCTTTATAAATTATTGTATAAATAGCTGGCACAGTGTTTATGAAATATCTATTTCATCAAATAATCGATGTCCACAATATCATGACAAATATTTGTATTTCGTATATCTGGTAAGCTATATAGAATTGGTATGTGGAAATAAAAGAAATGATGTGTAAATGACGATGAGCATTATTTATGTTTCAATTCCGAAACACATAAACAAATTATTGCTCATCAAATAATTTGGTAGGATGGAAAGAATTATTGCTTTCGGGTACTGTTGATAGTAATGAATATTTCTTTCGCCATTACAAAAAACGCATTATATTATGATCATACATGGTTGCATAAGCACTATAGTCAGTCGTCTGTTTATGAACACAGTTTGGCAGCCTGTGTCAACAAACTAAGTGCCTAATTAATATTTTGTTCGCAATTAGTAACGTGGTCTCTTCTGTCCACTTGCTCCTTGTAATGAAGTAGGTATCAATAATAAACATCGTATTCTAGGTTTCACTTAGTGATTCCTATCCTAATTTACTCACTGCATTAAATAATAATAATAATCGTATGGCCTCAGCTACCGTTTGCAGACATTTCGATTTGACGCCATTTGGCTGTCTGCTCGTCAATTTCGACGTTCCGGTTTACTCTGTCTGCCATCTAGCGGACCTAGAGTAAACCGGATCTCTCTTGGGCGTCTATGGCTGAGATTTAATTAATTTTGTCGGGTAAATACCAAATGTATCACCAGAGTTCTTTTACATGCCGACATCGTACGACATGGAGTGTCGAATGGACTTTTTTCCGCCCTTCAAAAATCCGACTACCTCTGCCGGGTTTGAACCCGCTATCTTGGGATCCGGAGGCCGACACTCTACCACGGATCCACAGAAGCAGCTACTCACTGCATTAATCTCCTACTTTACATTCATGTCTCAATTTGCACGAAATGACCTTATCATCACAGCCAATTCACTTCCGCAGCCTCATTCTACGTGTTAATTCCTTGATTGAAATCTTTTGTAAGGTTATTTTACCTGTAAAATAAATGATTACCATAAATAATGATTGTGAACTCAATTTGTTATCCTCCCTACTTCTTGATTTATTATCAGGACATCCTGTTCAGTTAAACATGAAATAAAATTTAACACAGATTTTCAAAAGTGTTGTGTGAGCGTAGTGAACACAGACTCAATATAAGGATTAAACAGACAGACAAGGTACAGGAAAAATCTTACCCACAGGGTGCCAGATTTCAGAAAATGTTGTTCTTATTGGCAATGCATTCTAAGGTTCACCCCTGCCCAGCATATAATCCCCTGATCTCAAAACGTCGGATTGCATTTTCCATAGACTAAACTAAATTTAAATGCTTCATATCATTCCTTTCAAAATGTGAAGGAAAATGTCACATTTTCAGATGTTACGACATTCTCTTCAACGAATTATAATATTACATACATACATACATACATACATACATACATACATACATACATACATACATTATCATTATAGACTGTTATGCCCTTCAGCGTTCAGTCTGCAAGCCTCTGAGAATTCACTAAACGTCGCCAAAATCCTCGATTTGCAACTAGTGTTGTGGCCTCATTTAGTTCCATACCTCTTATCTTTAAATCGTTAGAAACAGAGTCTAACCATCGTCGTCTTGGTCTCCCTCTACTTCTCTTACCCTCCATAACAGAGTCCATTATTCTCCTAGGTAACCTATCCTCCTCCATTCGTCTCGCATGACCCACCATCGAAGCCGGTTTATGCGTACAGCTTCATCCATCGAGTTCATTCCTAAATTAGCCTTTATCTCCTCATTTCGAGTTCGCTCCTGCCATTGTTCCCACCTGTTTTTACCAGCAATCATTCTTGCTACTTTCATGTCTGTTACTTCTATCTTATGAATAAGATATCCTGAGTCCACCCAGCTTTCGCTCCCGTAAAGCAAAGTTGGACTGAAAACAAACCGATGTAAAGATAGTTTCGTCTGGGAGCTGACTTCCTTCTTACAGAATACTGCTGATCGCAACTGCGAGCTCACTGCATTAGCTTTACTACACCTTGATTCAATCTCACTTACTATATTACCATCCTGGGAAAACACACAACCTAAATACTTGAAATTATTGACCTGTTCTAGCTTTGTATCACCGATCTGACATTCAATTCTGTTGAATTTCTTACCTACTGACATCAATTTAATCTTCGAGAGGCTAATTTTCATACCATACTCATTGCACCTATTTTCAAGTTCCAAGATGTTAGACTGCAGGCTTTCGGCACAGTCCGCCATCAACACCAAGTCGTCAGCATAGGCCAAACTGCTTACTACATTTCCACCTAACTGAATCCCTCCCTGCAATTTTATACCATTCAGCAGATGATCCATGAAAACTACAAACAGCAAAGGTGAAAGATTACAGCCTTGTCTAACTCCTGTAAGTACCCTGAACCAAGAACTCATTCTACCATCAATTCTCACTGAAGCCCAATTGTCAACATAAATGCCTTTGATTGATTTTAATAATCTACCTTTAATTCCATAGTCCCCCAGTATATCGAACATCTTTTCCCTCGGTACCCTGTCATATGCTTTCACTAGATCTACGAAACATAAACACAACTGCCTATTCCTCTCGTAGCATTTTTCAATTACCTGGCGCATACTGAAAATCTGATCCTGACAGCCTCTCTGTGGTCTGAAACCACACTCGTTTTCATCCAACTTCCTCTCAACGACTGATCGCACCCTCCCTTCCAAGATGCCAGTGAATACTTTGCCTGGTATACTAATAAATGAGATACCTCGATAGTTATTGCAATCCTTCCTGTTCCCTTGCTTATAGATAGGTGCAATTACTGCTTTTGTCCAATCTGAAGGTACCTTACCAACACTCCACGCTAATTTTACTACTCTATGAAGCCATTTCATCCCTGCCTTCCCACTATACATCACAATTTCAGGTCTAATTTCATCTATTCCTGCTGCCTTATGACAATGGAGTTTATTTACTATCCTTTCCACTTCCTCAAGCATAATTTCACCAACATCATTTTCCTCCTCCCCATGAGCTCGGCTGTTTGCAACACCACCATGATGATTTCCTTTTACATTGAGAAGATGTTCAAAATATTCCCTCCACCTCTCCAGTGATTCCCTGGGATCTATTATGAGTTCACCTGAATTACTCAAAACACTGTTCATTTCCTTGTTCCCTCCCTTCCTAAGATTCTTTATTACTCTGCAGAAAGGTTTCCCTGCTGCTTGACCTAGCCTTTCCAGGTTATTACCAAAATCTTCCCATGACTTCTTTTTGGATTCAACAACTATTTGTTTCGCTCTGTTTCTTTCATCTACGTACAAATTCCTGTCTGCCTCGGCCCTTGTTTGGAGCCATTTCTGATAAGCCTTCTTTTTACGTTTACAGCTGCTCTCACTTCATCATTCCACCAAGATGTTCGCCTGTTCCTATCTTTACACACAGTTGTTCCTAGGCATTCCCTTGCTGTTTCTACTACAGCATCCCCGTATGCCACCCATTCACCTTCTATATCCTGAACCTGTTTACTGTCTACTCTTCGAAACTTCTCACTAATCATACCCATGTACTTCTGTCTAATTTCCTCGTCCTGGAGATTTTCTACCCTTATTCGTTTGCAGACAGATTTCACTTTCTCTACCCTAGGTCTAGAGATACTTAGTTCACTACAGATCAGATAGTGGTCTGTATCATCGAAAAACCCCCGAAAAACTCGTACATATCTAAAATATTTCCTGAATTCAAAGTCTGTTAAGATATAGTCTATTATGGATCTGGTACCCCTAGCCTCCCATGTGTAGCGGTGAATAGCCTTATGCTTGAAGAATGTATTCGTAACAGCTAAACCCATACTAGCACAGAAGTCCAGCAAACGCTTCCCATTCCCATTAGCTTCCATATCTTCCCCACATTTACCAATCACCCTTTCGCATCCTTCAGTTCTATTCCCAACTCTCGCATTGAAATCGCCCATTAGCACTATTCTATCCTTGCTGTTGACCCTGACCACGATGTCACTCAATGCTTCATAAAACTTGTCAACTATATCCTCATCTGCACCCTCACATGGTGAATACACGGACACAATTCTTGTCCTAATTCCTCCCACTAACAAATCTACCCACATTATTCGCTCATTTACGTGTCTAACCGAAACTATATTGCGTGCAATGGTATTCCTGATAAAGAGCCCTACCCCAGACTCTGCCCTTCCCTTTCTAACATCCGTCAAGTACACTTTATAATCTCCTTTCTCTTCCTCATTATCTCCCCTTACCCGAATATCACTTACTCCTAGCACATCCAGATGCATCCTCTTTGCTGACTCAGCCAGTTCTACCTTCTTTCTTCCATAAGCCCCATTAATATTGATAGCTCCCCATCGAATTCCATTTCGTTCGCCAAGTTGTTTCCAAGGAGTCCCTCGCCTGTCAAATGGGAGTGGGACTCCATTACTCCCATAGGTCCGAGGCTTGCTTAAAGTGTTCTGAGCTCGGTAAATTCATGAAGCAGGATGCTGCCCTACTTGCACATAGTCCAAGTGAGGACCTCTCCTGTAACGGGTTATGGACCACCGGTGAATTGTATAGTCCTAGCCGCCTGAGCACAAGGAGGGCCACGACTCAGAATATATCCGAGATGCCCACTCCCATTCCATAGCAACTGGTATCCCGACTCTCAGGACCACTTACTAGGCCACTCAGCCGTTGCCCATGGTTCACGAACTAGGACGTGACTACAGTAACCCACAAACATGAAGTATTAATATTACGGCTCCCGATTGAGGTAACTAAATAAAATTAAGGAAAATCGATTGAGCTTACTGAATTTTTTTATGATGATAATGATGCTTGTATTTAAGGGGCCTAACATCTAAGGTCATCAGCCCAGTTTTTTAATGAATTAAGCTTTAGATTATTCCCCAGGATTATGTTGTTCCTAACTTCTGTGTTCATCAGTCTTCTTCCTGCTAAGCAGTAATTTAGAATCGATTTACTTTGTTACTTTAATTGGCCATGTCTTTACATAAGGAGCTCTAAGGGATATTTGCCTTCTTGCAATGTATACCACGCTGTTATACATTCTTGTCACCCGATACAAGCTCTGTGTTTTAGAGAACGTTCCACACGCAATGCATTGCACGCATAGTGCGACTGTCTCTGTATGTTTCTCCACTGCATGCAACAAAGCCATTTTCAGAATTATATTCCCCTGAAATTTTGGTTTGCAACACTGTTACATATTTACCGAGGTCAATAGATTTAACTGCCTTTCCTTCTCTATTGCTCGTTTGAAAGGTTAAACTATTTCCCAGACAATCTGGGCTGCCACAAGGAAGTATTTAACCCGAAACTAAACAATCTCAAACTAAAATGTAAATGTATACAAAAAACAATATTTATAAATATACAAAAGTGTTATTTAACTATAAATGATTGTCACAATTAAGAAAACTTAAAAAAAATCATTTCAAACAGGTGATACAATACCTATTAGTAAAAGGTGTGGAAGATAAAATTATCGAAATGACCGAGATTTTAGATGTATGTATGTTACAGTGTCTTGAAGAATAGCTCTCAACCATACTTCTTACAAATAGGAATTACTATGTCGAGAACATACTGAAGGGGTACGATACCGCTAGCAATCCTAGAGGAGGGAATGACATATAAGAGGTGATAAGGATGTTTTCGTTCGATGGCCGTACACTCCTGAATCGGAATGACAACCAGGCAAAATTGACAGGAACATTAATGCACTCATCCCAATGAAGCACCAGGTGGAAGATCCCCGTGTGTTAAGACACTGTGTCCTGCTGCATGAAGAAATCCGTAACCGCTTGCTGCACTGCACATCGTCGTCCGAAAGGATGCGTCGAACCTGCAAGGCCTTTTGAGGGGACCAAAGGCGTTATAATCGCACAGAGATATATCTGGATTATAGGCCTCATCCATCGCCCGCTTGTTGTTTTCCGTAATGGATGAGGCTCGCCTTCCAGATCGACCGGCGACTTATGTCGAAACGCGACCCGCACGGAACTTCGTGCACCATCCCACAAAAGTGGTTTCCGATAGACATGCTGCCCGATACACAACCTTCATTCCCCGATGGATGTCCATCCGCGTTTGTCCTTCGGCAGCCGGGAACAGAATAACAGCACGTTGTTCCTGTTTGGACGCATTTGGTAATAACATCGCTATAGTTCTCGTGGCCGCATTTAACACACGCACCTTGGCACGGCATGACTACCACACCCGCATCGATGTCCCGTTACGTTGCATGTCCTCTGCCGCAACGCCCTCAAAGGGAAATTTTCTTCACGCCTTATACAAGAATAATCGAAAACGACCAATATTAGCATCGAATCCACAGTTTCCGCGGCCGCTGAGATATATTTTGGTACTCTTGATGCCGTGTAAGTACCAGCTAAGCAGCATTGGCATGGTGAGAAATAGTGATGAAAAAATGTCCAAATTGACCAGAATTAGTTTAATAAACGAGAAACAAATTAATCTATAAGTAAAACTTGAAATTAAACACATACCAATAATTCTTAAACTGAAAATAGTTCTTAAAATGTCAGTCAACGTCACAATAAATAAATTTGTAAAAAAAGTTTCACACATAATTAATCGGTAATAAAATACCTAAAAGTAAATAATCATTAAAGTCACGTTTTCTAATGTGGCCAGGAACCTAGTTGCATAACTTTTCATTTTTGTCACTGAATATGAAACTGTCTCTGGGGTACGTGAAAGACAACGTCATTTTGAATGTGCTGCGTGAATCTGAGCAATTCGTACAGTTGTGACCTTATAGCGGAAAACTGTGCACAATATTAGCGCTTCCTCAGGTGCGTTAACACGGCTGTATTGTGATATGAACGGAAAAATAATTAAGTGTACTTAACTAACACCGACAGACAAAAATTAATATAATATTTTTGCATTCTCACATGGGTAGAACTATGAGAGAAACTGAAATGGCCCCTGGCTTCGTGATTGTGCCACACTATTTTAGAACATGAACACTTATTTGACAAAATATAACTATCTATCTCATCACCGGCATCCTGGCAGACGTCTACAGTCATGTCACTATTTATTCATTCCTGTACATTACAATGATAGAACAGGAATCGAACAACAATGCTTCCCTCTATAAACCACGTCTAAGTTTTAGATAATGTTTTTTCGAACATTGTGACTAAATCCTTGATTTAAAGCGCAGAAAATCCGGGCAAAAATCTACAGTCATATAACTATTTATTCATTCCGGTACATTGCAATTATAGAATAGCAATCGGACAACTATCTTTTCCCTCTAGAAAAAACGAATAGGATTTAGATAACATTTTTCTGAAGGTGGCGACTAAACACGTGATTTATGACGCAGAAAATCTAAAGATATCCTTACGAACACTTAAATTGATTTTAGTGGTCATCGGTTTATAGGGACCCGGATTCTATTCCTGGCCAGGCGGGAAATTTTAACCGAATTTCGTTAATTTCTGCAGCAGGTGGGCTGAGCGTTTGTGATCATTTCCATACACATCTTCATTTACATGTAACACATCCCACTACTAATCTCCTCAGAAACACGCAGGATTTGCTTCAGGAAAGGCATGCGGCCATAAAACTGGACTTAATCCACATTACATCTGGCACATTAAATTCGTACAATATCCAGGAAAGAAGAATATTGAATAACATCATATGTCCAGTGTTAAGGTGCGTGCGGACTTTGATATTGTTTATGGGCAGGAAGAAGCTCTACCACTTCGTATTCAGCAAAAGTTTAGAATTATAATTTCATTGTTCATGTTTTTAAGTCCTCTGTCAGATCCACAAACTTTCCACCAAGAGGAAGCCGAGGCGCCATTGAAATATGTACTAGGGTAATGACAAGTGATAGAGATTCCAGCAGAATTCCTCATCAAGGTACATCAATCTGTCAACCCACTGAACTGAACATATCAACAAACTGTACAAGAAACGCCTTCGCACTATTCATAACAATGACTGGTTGCATGAGGAACAGTGTGACTCGTATAGCTAATGCCTCCGCCACTTTAATTCGTATTATCAATACCTAGAGTGAGACTGAAGCGTACACTCTGTGGCAAAAGGAAACATTTCCTAGTCCATGTCCTAAGGTATAACGCACTGAAGAGTGTTAAAATCCCTTTCGTTTCCAGATAAGTCGGAGTGCCGGAATTTCGTCATGGAGCGTACCTCTTTAATATGATAGTAAATCCACGAATATAGGTCTGTCTCATTAAAATATACTGAAATGCCAATCGCTGGAAGTAATCACCTGAAAAACTACACCATCCACCAGGTCTTATTACTAGTTTCTTCCACTCAGGTACTTAAGTTATGCTACAAGTGAAACTTATAATTATTTCACTCATAAATGTTAAAGGCAGTTCATTTCCAACCCGGACGAAGATTTTAGAATAAACCCCTCAGATATTCTCAGCCCATTGTCACTTATTGCAGCATCGTCATTTTAAATATAATTTCATGGCTCCATGTTCTGCTATGGTACAAAGATCGAAAATATAAGCAGACATATTTCACACATTTAGTAATAAATCGTAAACAATATTCGCCTGAAATTACAATTTTAAAATATCGTTAACGCGAGACAAGGTACAGTTAGAGAAAAATTTTCCACTCTCTCCGATGTCACTGAAACCTATATTTTAGTTATTCCTAAAGGTACAAAGAATTAGAATCCAGACAAATGTCTTTTATTTTCCTCAAGTAGGTATATGTATGGTTAAATTATGTGCATCAAAAATACGTTTATGGGATCGAACATTCTTCTGTAGCTGGTTTAACAATTAGTAAACGATGATTGCTGTAAACAGTTTTCGCTGGTAGCTGATATCTCTCACACTCGTTCGAAGATACTGTTACATTTACTTTATTGCAACAAACATAAATACTAGTAATGTACGTTACTGTCTTGTGCGAATTCGAATCTTGCATTTTCCGAAGTATGGCTCAATATAGCCACTCCAGCAGGATTTCTTTTCGATATAGCTAGATTGAATTTAGATTTGAACTATTTCAATTGATATGCTTACACAAATTTATTGCCAAATTACTGTTAACATGGTGTTAGGAAGTAGAATACATTAATCTCCGTCAGACGGGCTGGGGCTCTTTTGCACTAGTCTTTCCATATCCGCTCAAACATCTCCAATCCATCAAGTAGGTCCTGACAGCTTCTCACATGATAATACACGTATGCGAGAGGGTCTCGGAACGCTTCTAGTTTCGCATGTTTTATACTTCTCTTCTTCTGAGCCTTATGCATAGATCCTCAATTCCTTATTTAGTAGCCAAATTCTAGCTTTGTGAAAAATGTTCTCGACAGCTGACGAGATGAAGCCATATGGAAAGTGAACTCTTACATGAACGAAACATGTACATGGACTTCAGCCATGTAAACAGCAATAGTAAGATAATTATAGTTTCGGAATCCGTGCTGAGTAGTTCACTCTTTCCCAAGCTGTTGGAAAATCAATATGCAAATATATGTCTGCCAGGAACACTTGTCGCCTGTGAATTGTACATAAATTCGGGATTCCGATATGGCCATGTGCGGCCCACAATCGGATTCCTTGTTAAGGTTCGCCCCCGGAAATTTTTGCTGAAATCCCATATCCTGAGAAGCTTTAGATAATCCAGGTGGGGCCCAGAAATACTTGAGTTATGGTACATGAATATAAAAAAGATTTCCTTGCCTACTTTCCAAACTTATAAGTACTTGCAGCAATGTATAACAATACATTTTCTAAGTATGAATATATTTGTTGATATTGCGCTGCGTACAATTTGTGACAACTATGTCCTAAATAGTATTTTTGAAGAGTGTTATGGGTCATTAAACTGAACTACACCATTCTCTTTAGACTACGTGTGTTCTGTGAGTCTGTAAATATTCGTAAGCTTGTGACATTAATATAAACAGAGGGAACATTCGGGTGCCCTACCTTTTAAAATATTTCTCTTTATGAGAAAATAGCGAAACACATAAAGTTAATTAAACAGGATGTCTAAAAATAAGCTACGAAAATTGTAAAAGACACTGAGGTCTGAATCAAAAATCGACCCTTAGCGTATTTTAGTAACTTAAGTTCATTCGTCAGCAACTTCTGTGTCAACCTATGCAGCGTGTGACCGGCGAAGTTCTCCTTCTACATAACCTAGAACGGTGAACTACGTAAGCATACTGACATGTCGCTCGCTCACATGTAACCTTGCTAGAAACGGCGGTGTATCACAAAGCAGCATCTGATCATCATACACGGATAATGTAGCGTCTTAATTCTGCTTATAGTAGTATAATTGGAGAGTTCGGGCGCCTCCTCCCGCGGGAAATTAGAATTTTGGCGGGAAATTTGAATTCTGGCGGGAGATTTGAATTTTGGCGGGAGATTTGAATTTGTAAACAAAGCCACGTGGTTTTTGACAGCTGTCTTCGACAACAACGCATCGCTAACCTCACTGCTGCCATCTTGACGGGCCTAAACCTCAGTTGTGCCAACTTAACCTAACTAGCGCGATGTAAACAAAGCCACGTGTTTTTTTGACAGCCACGTGCTTTTTGACAGACAACAACGCATCGCTAACCTCAGTACTGCCATCTTGACGGGCCTAAACCTCAGCAGTGCCAACTTAACCTAACTAGCGCGAGGTAAACAAAGCCACGTGCTTTTTTGACAGCTGTCACTTAACCTAACTAGCGCGAGGTAAACAAAGCCACGTGTTTCTTGACAGCCACGTGCTTTTTGACAGACAGCAACGCATCGCTAACCTCAGTACTGCCATCTTGACGGGCCTAAACCTCAGTAGTGCCAACTTAACCTAACTAGCGCGAGATAAACAAATCCACGTGTTTTTTGACAGCCACGTGCTTTTTTGACAGCTGTCATCCGCCATCTTTAAACTACAGAGCACTGTGCTGCCCACTTTATCGCAGTAGCTGCAAATTCGTCACCTGTCATCCGCAGTGCTGCCATCTTGACGGGTCTAAACCTTAGTGCTACCAACTTAACCTAACTAGCTCGAGGTAAACAAAGCCACGTGCAGCTGTCATCCGCCATCTTTAATCTATAGAGCACAGTGCTGCTCTCTTTAGCTACTTACCTTTGAAATGTGGTGGCGGATAATTTGAAAAATGCTTTTTGACAGCAGCCATCTTTGAGCACCGTGCTGCCCGCTTTAGCTACTTACCTTTAAAATGTGGTGGCGGTAAATTCCACGTGCTTTACAAACCTATATGCTTTTCTGACAGCTGTCATCCGCCATCTTTAATCCAGAGAGAACAGTGCTGCAATCTATGTGGTGGCGGCAAATTCCACGTGCTCTTGTTTGGAAACAAATCAACATGCTTTTTTGACAGCTGTCAACCGCCATCTTTAATCACCGTGCTGCCCTCTTTAGCTACTTACCTTTGAAATGTGGTGGCGGTAAATTCCACGTGCTTTACAAACCTATATGCAGTTCTGACAGCTGTCATCCGCCATCTTTAATCCAGAGAGAACAGTGCTGCCCTCTATGTGGTGGCGGCAAATTCCACGTGCTCTTGTTTGGAAACAAAGTCATGTGCAGCTATCATCCGCCATCTTTAATCAACAGAGCACCGTGCTGCTATCATGCGAACAATTTCGTCAGTTGTCATCCGCCATCTTTAATCCACAGAACACCGTGCTGCCCTCTTTATGGCTACTACCTTAAGCACGTAGTAGCTGGCAATTTGAAAAGTTCTGTTAGCTATCATCCGCTATCTTTAATCAAGAGCGCACCGTGCTGCCATCTTTAGCTAGATAACTTTGAAATGTGGCGGCGGATAATTTGAAAAATGCTTTTTGACAGCAGCTATCTTTGAGCACCGTGCTACCCTCTATGTGGTGGCGGTAAATTCTACATGCTCTTGTTTGGAAACAAACCCACGCGCTTTTTTTGACAGTCATCATCCGCCATCTTTATGCAACAGAGTACAGTGCTGCCCTCTTTGTTGTGGCGGCAAATTCCACGTGCTCTTGTTTGGAAACAAAGCCACATGCTCTTTTGACAGCTGTCACCCACCATCTTTAACCAACAGAGCACTATGCTGCTATCATGCGGGCAATTTCGTTAGCTGTCATCCGACATCTTTAATGAACAGAGCACCGTGCTGCCCTCATGCGGGGCAATTTCGTTAGCTGTCATCCACCATCTTTAATGAACAGAGCACCGTGCTACCCTCATGCGGGGGCAAGTTCGTTAGCTGTCATCCGCCATCTTTTAATGAACAGAGCACCGTGCTGCTCTCTGTAGTAGCGGGTAATTTGAAAAGTTCTGTTAGCTGTCATCCGCCATCTTTAATCAAGAGAGCACCGTGCTGCCATCTTTAGTTGAACTGTGGTGGCGGCAAATTCCACGTGCTCTTGTTTAGTAAACAAACTCACGCGCTTTTTGTCAGCTGTCATCCGCCATCTTACATCGCAAACCTCAGTGCTACACTCTTTAGTTGAAAAATGGTGGCGGATAATTTAAAAAGAAAAATTCTACAGCAGCCATCTCTCGACGCTAATTGCACAAGATGGTGGCTATACATGACTCTTAAAGGTGCTTATGCGAGATGATCGCTATACATAGACTCCCTTGGGATGCTTGCGCAAGATGGCGGTTATACATGGCTCCTTATGACACACCCTAGGGATGCTTGCGCTAGATGGTGGTTGCTCTTATGAGGCGGCTTAAGGATCCTTGCACAAGATGGCTAGAGACGCCCTAAGGATGCTTGCGCAAGATGGCGCACGCAAGATGGCGGCTATACATATCTCCTTATGAGAAAGCCAGTACTCGATACAACATGTGATCAGAACATTGATTGATGTGTTCAGAACACAAAATAAGTAGAATCGAACACTGTACTCGATGTCGTTAACTTCAACATGTGATTAAAACATTGTTTGGTGTGTTCAGAACACTACATAAGTAGAATCGAACGCTGTACAACATGTTAGGGGATACCTTTGTTCTAAGAAGATCAGATTGAAACATAACAAGACTAGAATTGAACACTGCACTCGATACAACATGTGAACAGAACATTGATTGATGTGTTCAGATCACTAAACAAGTAGAACCGAACACAGTACAACATGTTAGGGGATACCTTTGTTCTAAGAAAATTAGATTGAAACATAACTAGACTAGAATCGAACACTGCACTCTAATTAACATGTGATCAGAACATTGATTGATGTATTCAGATCACTAAACAAGTAGAACCGAACGCTGTACAACATGTTAGGGGATACCTTTGTTCTAAGAAGATCAGATTGAAACATAACAAGACTAGAATTGAACACAGCACTCGATGTCGTTAACCTTAACATGTGATCAGAACATTGATTGATGTGTTCAGATCACTAAACAAGTAGAACCGAACACTGTACAACATGTTAGGGGATACCTTTGTTCTAAGAAGATCAGATTGAAACATAACAAGACTAGAGTTGAACACTGCACTCGATGCAACATGTGAACAGAACATTGATTGATGTGTTCAGATCACTAAACAAGTAGAACCGAACACTGTACAACATGTTAGGGGATACCTTTGTTCTAAGAAAATTAGATTGAAACATAACAAGACTAGAATCGAACACTGCACTCGATGTCGTTAACCTTAACATGTGATCCGATACAACATGTTAGGGGATACCTTTGTTCTAAGAAAATTAGATTGAAACATAGCAAGACTAGAATCGAACACTGTAAGAACATTGTTTGATGTGTTCAGTACAACTTCAATGATTTACCTAGTGTAAAACACACACTGTGCACATATCGCATAGCTATCTCGCCTATCACGAAAATCAAAAACACACTGTGCACATATCGCATAGCTAACACTTCAAATGATTTGCTTAGTACGAAAATAAAAAAAATCTATACCGCGTAGCTAACTCGTTCATCGCACTGCTAAGACGCTTAGTAATTGCGAATACACTGATATATCTCATACGAAAATCAAGAAAGCACACTGCGTAGCCAACTCGCTCGGCTCACTCGCTTAGTAATTGCAACACTGATACACACACGGATAAGAATGTTGCGAGATACTACATACTTACATGTTTTTTTAAGGGGGGTGAATGATCATAAATTATATGTACACATGTTGTCTCCTCCAAGTTGTAAGATGAAATAGACGCAGTACTGCGAGTTTCCGCTCTGGCTGGCGAACGGAAGTAGCATGATATCTCAGCAAAAAAAAATACGCGTGAGCTTGCAAGTCAGACACAATGATGGATACCGCGATTCAAATCCTGGCAACTTATGCCGTCGGGAAGGGCATCCGGCGAGCATCTAGCTGTAAATCCCCGATTCTCATGTTAGAAGTTGTAAAACATTCTTAATCCCAGTTCTTTGACGTCAGGAAGGGCAACCGGTCGTAAACAATATTGTATGATGTAAGAGGCTAGATACTGCCAGTTTTGCGTCAGGAAGGGCAACTAGTCTTAAAAAAATTCTTGCGATTTAAAATCTTTGTTTTGCGTTAGGAAGGGCATCCGGCAGTAAAACAATAGTTCGTGATACAGCGATTTACAATCTAAGAGGAGCATCTAGCTGTAAATCCCCGATTCTCGTGTTAGAAGTTGAAAAACAGATTCTTAATCCGAGTTCTTTGACGTCAGGAAGGGCAACCGGTCGAAAACAATAGTGTATGATGTAAGAGGCTAGATACTGCCAGTCTTGCATCAGGAAGGGCAACTAGTCTTAAAACAAATTCTTGCGATTTAAAATCTTAGTTTTGCGTTAGGAAGGGCATCCGGCAGTAAAACAATAGTTCGTGATACAGCGATTTAAAATCTAAGAAGAGCATCTAGCTGTAAATTCCCGATTCTCGTGTTAGAAGTTGTAAAACAGATTCTTAATCCGAGTTCTTTGACGTCAGGAAGGGCAACCGTTCGAAAACAATAGTGTATGATGTAATAGGCTAGATACTGCCAGTTTTGCGTCAGGAAGGGCAACTAGTCTTAAAACAAATTCTTGCGATTTAAAATCTTAGTTTTGCGTCAGGAAGGGCATCCGATAGTAAAACAACAGTTCGTGATACAGCGATTTAAAATCTAAGAAGTGCATCTAGCTGTAAATCCCCGATTCGCGTGTTAGAAGTTGTATAACAGATTCTTAATCCGAGTTCTTTGACGTCAGGAAGGGCAACCGGTCGAAAACAATAGTGTATGATGTGAGAGGCTAAATACTGCTAGTTTTGCGTCAGGAAGGGCAACTAGTCTTAAAACAAATTCTTGCGATTTAAAATCTTAGTTCTGCATCAGGAAGGGCATCCGGCTGTAAAACAATAGTTCGTGATACAGCGATTTAAAATCTAAGAAGAGCATCTAGCTTTAAATCCCCGATTCTCGTGTTAGAAGTTGTAAAAGAGATTCTTAATCCTAGTTCTTTGACGTCAGGAAGGGCAACCGGTCGAAAACAATAGCGTATGATGTAAGAGGCTAGATACTGCTAGTTTTGCGTCAGGAAGGGCAACTAGTCTTAAAACAAATTCTTGCGATTTAAAATCTGTAAAACATATTTTTAATCCCAAGAGAATCGAACCCGAGACTACCGGGTGAGAGGCATGCACACTAAACCGAAATGTAGGCTATAGGTTACATTTTTTTTGTTCCACAGTCTTTGAAGTTGTATCAGCGCAGTCATTCAGAGCGAGCCGCGGAATGCATGTGTTGGCTGAAATTGTACACGTATCTTCCGGCTGTAGTAGTAACCTTGAACGAAGACACTGCGTGGTGATAAGCTGCTTGTAACTCACCGTGTAAGCTCCTAACATGATTGTAACCGAGCTCGATAGCTGCAGTCGCATAAGTGCGGCCAGTATCCAGTATTCGGGAGATAGAGGGTTCGAATCCCACTGTCGGCAGCCCTGAAGATGGTTTTCCGTGGTTTCCCATTTTCACTCCAGGCAAATGCTGGGGCTGTACCTTAATTAAGGCCACGGCCACTTCCTTACTATTCCTAGCCTTTTCCTGTCCCATCGTCGCCATAAGACCTATCTGTGTCGGTGCGACGTAAAACCAATAGCAAAAAAAACCATGATTGTACGGAGAGGTTAAAACACACAGTGCCCCCTTACTTAATGCTAGCTTTTTTGCACACCCCGCCTCTTAGATCATACACCATAGTTTTACGACCGGTTACCCTTCCTGACTAGGATTTTAAATCGCAGTATACGCGATAAATTTGTTATAGCGGGTTTTACAACTAGATATCCCGGTACCGGCACATAGCCTACTCCTACCGAAGAAGCCTGCACAAGGCTTATTGAATCCATCCGACAGATGAATCACCATCAACGTCTTGTACTCAAAATCATTTTCGAAGGAGTCTGCACAAGGTTTAACGCCCCCTATCAACAGCCCTTACTTAATACTGGCTTTTTTTGCACACCCCGCCTCTTAGATCATATACCATAGTTTTACGACCGGTTACCCTTCCTGACTAGGATTTTAAATCGCAGTATGCGCGATAAATTTGTTGTAGCGGGTTTTATAACTAGATGTCCGGTACCGGCACATAGCCTACTCCTACCGAAGAAGCCTGCACAAGGCTTATTGCCTCCATCCGACAAATGAATCACCCTCAACACTCTTGTACTCACAATCATTTTCGAAGGAGTCTGCATAAGGTTTAACGCCCCCATCAACAACCCTTACTTAATGCTGGCTTTTTTTTGCACACCCCGCCTCTTAGATCATACACCATAGTTTTATACGACCGGTTACCCTTCCTGACTAGGAATTTAAATCGCAGTATACGCGACAAATCAGTTGTAGCTCGTTTTATAACTAGATGTCCCGGTACCGGCACATAGCCTACTCCTACCGAAGAAGCCTGCACACAGCTTAACGCCTCCATCCGACAAATGAATCACCCCCAAACACTCCAGTACTCGCAATCATTCTCGCTACTTCGGAAGATAGCGGGTTCGAACTCCTACTGTTGGAAGCCGTAAAAAAAATAGCAAATGCTAGGCGAGGGGCCTGCGCGATCGTCATTACATGATCTAGCCGGATGCCCTTCCCGACGGCATAAGTTGCCAGGATTTGAATCGCGGTATCCATCATTGTGTCTGACTTGCAAGCTCACGCGTATTTTTTTTTGCTGAGATATCATGCTACTTCCGTTCGCCAGCTAGAGCGGAAACTCGCAGTACTGCGTCTATTTCATCTTACAACATGGAGGGGACAACATGTGTACATATAATTTATGATCTTTCACCCCCCTTAAAAAACATATAAGTATGTAGTATCTCGCAACATTCTTATCCGTGTGTGTATCAGTGTTGCAATTACTAAGCGGGTGAGCCGAGCGAGTTGGCTACGCAGTGTGCTTTCTTGATTTTCGTATGAGATATATCAGTGTATTCGCAATTACTAAGCGTCTTAGCAGTGCGATGAACGAGTTAGCTACGCGGTATAGATTTTTTATTTTCGTACTAAGCAAATCATTTGAAGTGTTAGCTATGCGATATGTGCACAGTGTGTTTTTGATTTTCGTGATAGGCGAGATAGCTATGCGATATGTGCACAGTGTGTGTTTTACATTAGGTAAATCATTGAAGTTGTACTGAACACATCAAACAATGTTCTTACAGTGTTCGATTCTAGTCTAGTTTCAATCTAATTTTCTTAGAACAAAGGTATCCCCTAACATGTTGTATCGGATCACATGTTAAGGTTAACGACATCGAGTGCAGTGTTCGATTCTAGTCTTGTTATGTTTCAATCTAATTTTCTTAGAACAAAGGTATCCCCTAACATGTTGTACAGTGTTCGGTTCTACTTGTTTAGTGATCTGAACACATCAATCAATGTTCTGTTCACATGTTGCATCGAGTGCAGTGTTCAATTCTAGTCTTGTTATGTTTCAATCTGATCTTCTTAGAACAAAGGTATCCCCTAACATGTTGTACAGTGTTCGGTTCTACTTGTTTAGTGATCTGAACACATCAATCAATGTTCTGATCACATGTTAAGGTTAACGACATCGAGTGCTGTGTTCAATTCTAGTCTTGTTATGTTTCAATCTGATCTTCTTAGAACAAAGGTATCCCCTAACATGTTGTACAGCGTTCGGTTCTACTTGTTTAGTGATCTGAATACATCAATCAATGTTCTGATCACATGTTAATTAGAGTGCAGTGTTCGATTCTAGTCTAGTTATGTTTCAATCTAATTTTCTTAGAACAAAGGTATCCCCTAACATGTTGTACTGTGTTCGGTTCTACTTGTTTAGTGATCTGAACACATCAATCAATGTTCTGTTCACATGTTGTATCGAGTGCAGTGTTCAATTCTAGTCTTGTTATGTTTCAATCTGATCTTCTTAGAACAAAGGTATCCCCTAACATGTTGTACAGCGTTCGATTCTACTTATGTAGTGTTCTGAACACACCAAACAATGTTTTAATCACATGTTGAAGTTAACGACATCGAGTACAGTGTTCGATTCTACTTATTTTGTGTTCTGAACACATCAATCAATGTTCTGATCACATGTTGTATCGAGTACTGGCTTTCTCATAAGGAGATATGTATAGTCGCCATCTTGCGTGCGCCATCTTGCGCAAGCATCCTTAGGGCGTCTCTAGCCATCTTGTGCAAGGATCCTTAAGCCGCCTCATAAGAGCAACCACCACCTTGCGCAAGCATCCCTAGGGTGTGTCATAAGGAGCCATGTATAACCGCCATCTTGCGCAAGCATCCCAAGGGAGTCTATGTATAGCGATCATCTCGCATAAGCACCTTTAAGAGTCATGTATAGCCACCATCTTGTGCAATTAGCGTCGAGAGATGGCTGCTGTAGAATTTTTCTTTTTAAATTATCCGCCACCATTTTTCAACTAAAGAGTGTAGCACTGAGGTTTGCGATGTAAGATGGCGGATGACAGCTGACAAAAAGCGCGTGAGTTTGTTTACTAAACAAGAGCACGTGGAATTTGCCGCCACCACAGTTCAACTAAAGATGGCAGCACGGTGCTCTCTTGATTAAAGATGGCGGATGACAGCTAACAGAACTTTTCAAATTACCCGCTACTACAGAGAGCAGCACGGTGCTCTGTTCATTAAAAGATGGCGGATGACAGCTAACGAAATTGCCCCCGCATGAGGGTAGCACGGTGCTCTGTTCATTAAAGATGGTGGATGACAGCTAACGAAATTACCCCGCATAAGTGCAGCACGGTGCTCTGTTCATTAAAGATTTCGGATGACAGCTAACGAAATTGCCCGCATGATAGCAGCATAGTGCTCTGTTGGTTAAAGATGGTGGGTGACAGCTGTCAAAAGAGCATGTGGCTTTGTTTCCAAACAAGAGCACGTGGAATTTGCCGCCACAACAAAGAGGGCAGCACTGTACTCTGTTGCTTAACGATGGCGGATGATGGCTGTCATAAAAAGCGCGTGGGTTTGTTTCCAAACAAGAGCATTTAGAATTTACCGCCAACACATAGAGGGTAGCACGGTGCTCAAAGATAGCTGCTGTCAAAAAGCATTTTTCAAATTATCCGCCGCCACATTTCAAAGGTATCTAGCTAAAGATGGCAGCACGGTGCTCTCTTGATTAAAGATGGCGGATGATAGCTAACAGAACTTTTCAAATTGCCAGCTACTACGTGCTTAAGTTAGTAGCCATAAAGAGGGCAGCACGGTGTTCTGTGGATTAAAGATGGCGGATGACAACTGACGAAATTGCCCGCATGAAAGCAGCACGGTGCTCTGTTGATTAAAGATGGCGGATGATAGCTGCACATGGCTTTGTTTCCAAACAAGAGCACGTGGAATTTGCCGCCACCACATAGAGGGCAGCACTGTTCTCTCTGGATTAAAGATGGCGGATGACAGCTGTCAGAAAAGCATATATTTTTGTAAAGCACGTGGAATTTACCGCCACCACATTTCAAAGGTAAGTAGCTAAAGAGGGCAGCACGGTGATTAAAGATGGCGGTTGACAGCTGTCAAAAAAGCATGTTGATTTGTTTCCAAACAAGAGCACGTGGAATTTGCCGCCACCACATAGATTGCAGCACTGTTCTCTCTGGATTAAAGATGGCAGATGACAGCTGTCAGAAAAGCATATAGGTTTGTAAAGCACGTGGAATTTACCGCCACCACATTTCAAAGGTAAGTAGCTGAAGAGGGCAGCACGGTGCTCAAAGATGGCTGCTGTCAAAAAAAGCATTTTTCAAATTATCCGCCACCACATTTCAAAGGTAAGTAGCTAAAGAGAGCAGCACTGTGCTCTATAGATTAAAGATGGCGGATGACAGCTGCACGTGGCTTTGTTTACCTCGAGCTAGTTAGGTTAAGTTGGTAGCACTAAGGTTTAGACCCGTCAAGATGGCAGCACTGCGGATGACAGGTGACGAATTTGCAGCTACTGCGATAAAGAGGGCAGCACAGTGCTCTGTAGTTTAAAGATGGCGGATGATAGCTGTCAAAAAAGCACGTGGCTGTCAAAAAACACGTGGATTTGTTTATCTCGCGCTAGTTAGGTTACGTTGGCACTACTGAGGTTTAGGCCCGTCAAGATGGCAGTACTGAGGTTAGCGATGCTTTGTTGTCTGTCAAAAAGCACGTGGCTGTCAAAAAAACACGTGGCTTTGTTTACCTCGCGCTAGTTAGGTTATGTTGGCACTACTGAGGTTTAGGCCCGTCAAGATGGCAACAGTGAGGTTAGCGATGCGTTGTTGTCGATGACAGCTGTCAAAAACCACGTGGCTTTGTTTACAAATTCAAATCTCCCGCCAGAATTCAAATTTCCCGCCAGATTTCAAATTTCCCGCGGGAGGAGGCGCCCGAACTCTCCAATTATACTACTGCTTATCATGTGCTAAGTTATCTTGAAACGACTGGCGTACAGAACATACATCCTAGTAGTAAAGCTCCTCCCGGTTTTAGATGAGCACAGTGCATTTGTTTTAAGAAGTATGTCGGTATCACAGTACATTTCGTGCATTTCAAAGTTCACTACACTGCAAAGTCTTAATTACACAGATATATACCCACATGACATAAGTTAAGTAATAAAAGTATATGTTGCAGGCACGTCCTGTGGCATTGACAGGTATTCAAAGCTAAGTTTAAACAGAGCATCCTAGGATATAGGCTAATAAAACTAAGCCCAACGTAGTTCCGTATATTATTATTGTGTGTTGACAGGTGTTAATCTGAAATGTACACCACTATTAATGCCAAACATCTCCTGTACGTTATTTAGATTTCCTGACGTAACAGACCGGGCCTTCAGAGCTTGACTTTAGAATCCTTAGACAATTGAGGATCTATGTTTAGTGAAAATTTATTTGTTTATTCTATATGTATCGTACTTATGGTGAACATGCAATGCGTTTCATCCAGTGAAGAGCACAAGCTAGAATACATATAGAAAATTATGCTTTCCTTTCTCTTCCACGATGTACCGCTTGTCCACTCCCCTCTCCTACATGTGTTGAGTCACATAATGCACTCCACTGTATTGCTTGCCAGCTGCACTGCACATGAAAACAGCCGATATCGTAAGGACCTCAATCGCGAACTCATGCCTGTACTCCGTTCGCTAGTGGAAATTCTGATCATTTCTGCCCAACCCGTGCGTTTGCGTTGGGAATGCTAATATTAACAATCTTCACCGCTAATGTTCTGTTGCGAATTCAGTGCACTACGTCCAGGAGAAAAGATATATGAACCAGTTCCTGGCGATTAACCAGACGATTCATGGAAAAATGGATGACGGATCCTCTCTTACATTTTTAGGCTTATTATGTCCATAAATTTTACGTAACTTATTTTCGGACAGCCTCTACATATTACGTCACGGAGAGATTCAAGTTCTAACATGTAGGTCTGGCCGCACAGCGATCATGTAATAACATTTCGCGGACCGCACCTGGACGTATTCGCCTGGTCAAACTCTGGAGCGCACCTGGACAGGACCCTCTGGTATACATTTTCATTTTTGCCATCTGAATGAAATGCCGTTTGAGGACGTAGTCGTTATGGATCCCAACCCAGAGGTACAATAAATTTCGATCTTGACACCACTTGTCATCGGCACCCAAAGACGGTGTATTTATTTTGATATGCGCTCCCTACCAGCTACTCTACCTCCACTGAAGTGACGAAAATTGATTTTAGTTTAATTATAAAACAATAGTATGTTATATTTTACATACTGCATGGAAATAGATTAATACCATTCTCCGGATCCAGATCAGTGTGAGAAATACTCTGAAATCGGCGTATTTATTATCTATGTACAGCAAACTGCCGAATTCCTGTTTGCGGTTGATCCGTACACTTCACACGTTTGTTGCATTATTACTATTTTATTTCCTTTATTTTGGTCAAGGCATTTTGATTGCGTGTAAAATTCGCGCTTGAAATTCGAGCGCACTCTCAACTGCTCGTCTGGTGGCGGGATGCTTTGTTCGAGAACTGAACACTAAACAACGTAGAGTATAGCCGATCTTTGTTGGTGTTCTGTGATAACAGTCATGGCTACCAAGCGAACAGAAGCGCTAAGAATTCTCTAGAAATTTCAGCAGTGATGCAGGCCCCTCAAAACGGAAATATATGAAGAAGTAGACTTGTGATAACTTGGATGCTGCACTGTTTCATTGGTTTCACCAGAAAAGACTGGAGAGGACATCAATTTTGGGTGCTATGTGGGCTGACGAAGCAAAACTTTTCACTGGGCCTTAAGCTTGGAAAACTCATTTTGTGCACCATCAGGTTGGTTCACATGGCTTAAACAGCGATATGGAATACAGGAAATTGCTGTGCAACCGCCTAAGTAAATATAACGTTGCGGTGGATACATTAATTTTAAACAAGAATTTGAAAATTCCGTTCCAATTTTTTTTTACAACTTACAATACGTCGCACCGACACAGATAAGTCTCATGGCGATGATGGGCTAGGAAAGGCCTAGGAGTCGGAAGGAAGCGGCCGTGGCCTTAATTCAGGCAAATGCTGGGGCTGTACCTTAATTAAGGCCACGGCCGCTTCCTTCCGACTCCTAGGCCTTTCCAATCCCATCGTCGCCATAAGACCTATCTGTGTCGGTGCGACGTAAAGCCCCTAGCAAAAAAAATAATACAGACTAGCAAGATACTCGTATTTCGCTACGGTATTATACTGAAATTTATAATTTTATGCTTGACATTTTGTATATAATCCGCCAAAATTCGCGATCTGACGGCAAAGTTCCTTCCACTTTTCAATCTTTCTTTCCAGCAATCGATTTCGTACTTCCCGGGCTAGCTCCATGTATTCCGCCCGGTCAGTTGGGTCCCTAAATCTTTGCCATCTTTTCCTATTTTTTATGGATCAAATCCTCCAGGAGATCCAGCGTGGTGTCCTCTTGGGTGCCTTGGTGGTACTGAACCCGCGGCCGGTCTGCATTCGTAGTCAATACCTGGCCAGGAGCCGTTCCCAGGGTGGTCTGCACATTTCGACGACGGTCCAGATTATTATTATTATTATCATTATTATTATTATTATTATTATTATTATCATTATTATTATTATTGACCCCGCAGCAAGATGTAAGACCGCTACTTGGCGGTAAATTACATCTGCAGCCATTGTCATTGCTGACAAAGTGGCCAGCAATATAGCCGCGCGCAGGCAAGTGCGTGAGATTTCTGGCGATATGAATTATATACTTCAATGCATTATTGACCTTTTTATAGAGGTGAACAATTGCACGATTAATATCATTCCAATCGCTTTTCAAATATGTTTAAATTTTTATTTATATGCCAGGAGTATCTATTGTAATCTAACTTTAAGTTTTCCAAAGTAAAAGATGGCTCTTGAAAAAGAACCCAGGTAAGATTTAAAATGATCGGTTTGTGATCAGAATCAAGTATATTATGAACAGTAAAATCAATTGGTCTGACCTCCTTTTTAACCCCAACGCCGTTAAGTATTTCCTCACCCCCTCAACAAGAAAATTGAAGGCTTCTTCCTTTATGTTTGAGGGTGACACCAAATACCAGTATTCAGGTCAGTTACTTTCAGTTTTGATATATAAGTGTCCCCCTAAAAATAATTTACCTTTTTCACTTCCTTTCACCACCTCCCCCCTAAGTGAAATTTCCGGGAAAAGATACTTTTTTCTTTATTAATAAAGAATCTTCTAAATACCAATTATCACGACTGTAACATCTTCAGTTTTTGAGATAGTATGTGTCCTCATAAAATGAATTCAACTCCTTTTCACCCCCACACCCCAAGATGACTTTCCCCCAAAATGAGTTTTTTTTGTTTTGTTTTTAAAGGAGATCTAAATACCAATTTTCACGTCTGTAACAATTTTAGTTTCTATTATATGTTAGTATCCTCATACAATTAATTCAAATAATTTTTCTATTCCTCCCACCCCTCCCATTGGATTTTCCGAAATCAAAGGACTACATGTTTCTTTACTTTTAAAGCAGATTCCAAATACCAATGCTCACATCTGCAACATCTTTCGTTTTTGAGATAATAGTATCTTCATACAAATAATTCTATTCACTTTTCAGTTCACCGCCTCCTTATGCGGATTTAAGAAAACAGGAAAGAGTATTTCTTTTCTTTTAAAGAATATTCAAAATACCAAATTTCACTTCTGCAACATCTTCAGCTTTTGAGATATCACTATCCTAATAAAAATAATTAAACCCCATTTTCAGTCGTTTCTACCCCCATACATATGGTTTTTCGGAAAACAAAAAATACATGCTTGTTTATGTTTAAAAGAGATAAGAAATACAATTTTTCTCTTCTGCAACATGTTAAATATATGAGATATACTGTAGACGTGCTCATTTAAAAGTTTCACCACATATTTAGTTCCCCTTAAGTGGAGTTTCCGAAAACAAATCACCTATGTTTCTTTGCTTCTACAGGAGATTCCTAATACCAATTTTTACATCTGTGACATTTTACGTTTCTGAGATATACTGTAGATATAGTAGTCTTTCTAAGAATTCACCCCAATTGTCACTCCTGTTTAACCTCCATTAATTCGATTTTCCTAAAACAAAAAATACGTGTTTCTTTACTTTTAAAGGAGATTCCAAATACCAATTTAAGGTCTGTAGTATGTTCAGTTTATGAGATATGAGGATTATCATTAAGGGCATTCAACCCCTTTTTCACCCCTCCTAGTGGAAGTCTTCAAAAAGTTGCAGTTTCTTTTATTTTAAAGGATATTCTAAATACCAATTTTTACATGTGTAAACTTTTAAAGTATTGAGATATAGATGCACTCATTTTAAAAATTCACCCCCTAAGCTACGGAATATCCAAAAATCCTCCCTTAGCGAGCACCTACTTTGTAATATAAATGTGTCATCAAAATTTCATTCGTTTTTGTCCAGTAGTTTTGGCTCGGCGATGATGAATCAGTCAGTCAGTCAGTACATGTCCTCTTATATACAGTATGTAGAAGGGTCTTGTTTGTGCTGGAAATGTTTACTATCCCGTACACTTGTTCGTGAAGCAGAACAACATGCACCAGACCAATAATCATCAAAAGAGCGAATAATAGAAATGTGCTTCGCTAATGCTTCTGGAGGCCATAAAATGAAATTATTAGAAATAGTGAAGGCTTAAAATCCTCAATGTTTTAAGTAATTCAGTCTCGGAATATTACGGAAGTTTATTCTAATAAAAGAGTCGAATGGATGAAGCAAGAAATATTTCCAAGATTGGTTTCACTCCAGATTAGTCCCCGAAGTTACATATTATCTAAAACCAAAAAGGTTACACCTCCACATTCTTCTGAAGATAAACTTGTTTTCCGTGACTTAAAAATTGAAATTTGTACCACTATACGTGACATCAATCCTCCAACACATGGATCAGGTTATTATTGCATCAATGAAGTAAACCTACAATTTACAACTCGTAAGAGACTTCGCTGAACAATATATGTAATATTCTCGAAGAGGCTTTCATTGCTGGACGCTGTATAGTTCCCTCCAAAGGCTTGGGCTGCTATAAAGCCGGTAACGATTACGCCCTCATGGCGTAAATTACTACCAGATAAAGAAGGAAGTGATTTCCAGCGATTTTCTATACAATAAATTTAGCAATCTGACATAATCACTTCGATTTGCAGCATTAAATAATTTTAAACTGTAAGCACCTGAAAGTACTGAAGAGTGCTTGCATGAGTATGCAAATGACAGATGAAGAAATTGCCACCACAGGGGACGTCAACAAGGAAGGCGAAGGGATTGGCTGGGAAGGGAAGGAGCTCTAAGAAAGGGGAAATGCACGCGTGCGACATGCTTTATCAATGGAATGTGTTTAAACTCTCTTAGGTTATGTTGAACAGGGAGATTTTAATTATAGTGATGTTGTTGCATTTCGGAGCATTCGTCCTTGTATTCGAAAGAACGTAAATGAATCTCGAAACAAATTAACATTACTGACTATTTATTTTTCGACAAACGACAAAAACGGAAATTTATCCTCAAATTTTTATCAACAATAGACGTTGTACGTAATTTTGACATTGGCCTAGTTTACTGATAAAGATGTTTATTGAATGTTAATTATTTGATATTATTGCGTTTTTCAAACAGTATTGTATGTTGTGTAAAATATAAAAGATTCGTTGCGCATTAAAATTGACAAAATGACGTAAACCGCGTTTTCTGTTATCAGTGTGAATTGTCCGACTCGTTTGCTGAACGGTCACCGTGCTGGCCTTCGGTTCAGAGGGTCGCGGGTTTGATTCCCGGCCGGGTCGGGGATTTTAACCTTAATTGGTTAATTCCATTGGCACGGGGGCTGGGTGTATGTGTTGTCTTCATCATCATTTCATCCTCATCACGACGCGCAGGTCGCCTACGGGAGTCAAATTGAAAGACCTGCAGTTGGCGAGCCGAACCCGTCCTGGGATATCCCGGCACTAAAAGCCATACGACATTTCATGTCAGTGTGAATTTTTTGGGTGATTAGCCCGGATAATCGAGAGTTAGCTTATATTGGCATGTTTGTCTTACCTGCTACTAACACAGTATTCAGTTATTGACATCCCATTGTTGTAAAACAATGATCAACTCCAGCAAGTTTAAACAATCACTACCAGAGCGAAATAAGCATTGTAGCAATATACATGTGAACAATAACCTGATATGTCTAGCACAACTTAACTGGATAAGAGTATAATGTAAAATGATAGATAACAGGTAGAATAACGCCTGTAGTTTTTGAACACCTATGAAAAATCAGTCTATGCAGCACCTCAATTTACTAACAATTCATTTATTTACTCTAGAATAAGTTACACAACACGAAATAATGTGTACACCTGTTACTTTGTAAATTCACTACCAGTTATCTCAGAATTTACTTAGTCAGTTCCACAGAGGTCTGAGACGTCACGGCATTGTCCTTTGGGAACTGTATACCCGTAGCTCATAGTTATCCAACAAATACACTATCTGATCAAAAGTATGTGGGCACTCCTGTAAAATAGTAGTTGTTGTTGTTGTTTGAGTCATCAGTCCATAGACTGGTTTGATACAGCTCTCGATTCCACGCTATCCTGAGCTAACCTTTTCATTTCTACATAACTACTACATCCTATACCTGCTCCAATCCGCTTATCATATTGGTAACTTGGTCTACCCCGACCGTTCTTACCACCTACACTTCCCTCAAAAGCCAACTGTACAAGCCCTGGGTGTCTTAAGACGTGCCCTATCATTATATCTCTTCTTCTGGTCGAATTTATCCAAATCGATCTCCTCTCAGCAATTCGGTTCAGCATCCCCTCATTCGTGTTTCTATCTATCCTTCTCACCTTCAGCTTTCTTCTGTGATACCACATTTCAAAAGCTTCTGTTCTCTTTCTTTTTGAGCTAGTTATCGTCAATGTTTCACTTCCATACGCTCCAGAAAGTGTACAAAAGTATATTTCCAATTCCTATATCAATATTCGAGGTGAATACATTTATTTCCTTAAGAAAGGCCTTCCTTGCTTGTGCTAGTCTGCATTTTATGTCCTCCTTACTTCTGCCGTCGTTAGTTATTTTGCTAATCAAGTAGCAATATTCATCTACTTCCTTTAAGGCTTCATTTGCTAATCTTTCTTGCATCACCTGACTTTGTTCGACTGCACTCCATTAATTTTGTTAAGGACTTATTTATTTTCATCCTGTGTTCCTTCCCCCAAGACTCTGTCCATACCATTCAGCAATTGCTCCAGATCGTTTGGAGAGTCAGACAATATAAATTTATCATCAGAAAATCTCAGGGTTTTGCTTTCCTTCTTGAACTTTGATTTCCTTTCCAAATTCCTCTTTGATTTCCTTTATTGCTTGTTCTATGTAAACATTGAAAAGACAGGGGAAAACTGCAGCCTTGTCTCTCTACTTTCTGGATCGCTGCCTATTTTTTCAAAAGTCCTCGATTCTTATCTCTGCAGACTGATTTCTGTATAGATTGTAGATAATTCTCCTTTCTCGGTTTCTGATCCCCATCACCTTCATAATCTCAAACAGCATGTTCTAACGAACATTATCGAGTGCCTTTTCTAGATCTACGAACGTCATGTATGTGCGTTCGGCTTTCTGAAGTCTGTCCTCTAAGATCAGAAGTAAAGTCGGGATTGCTTCACGTGTTCCCGCATTTTTCTGAAGGCAAATTGATCTCCTCCCAAGTCAGTTTCAACTTGTCTTGCCATTCTTCTGCAAATAATTCGGGTTAAAATTTTGCAGACGTGAGATACTAAAGTAATGATGCGGTAGTCTTCATACTTGTCAGCACCGGCTTTCTTGGGAATAGGTATAGCAAAATTCTGTCGAAAATCAGATGGCACTTCTCCTCTATCATACATTTTTGACACTAAACGGAACAACCTCTCCATGCTGGTTACTCCTAAGGCGGTCATTATTTCTAAGAGTATGTCCTCAGTTCCCGGTGCCTTGTTCCTACTTAGGTCTCTCAGAGCTCTGTCAAATTCTGAACTCAAAATTGGATCTCCGATGTCATCAGCATCAACAGCCTCTTCTTGTTCCAGAACCAAATCATCTAGACCCTACGCCTTTACCTTCATACAACTGTTAGATATGTTCCTGCCATCATTCTGCTTTGCCACCTGTCCCTAGTATTGGCTTTCCATCTGAGCTCTTAATATTCATACATCTAGGTTTCCTTTCTCCAAAAGTTTCCTCGATTTTCCTGTATGCATCATCTACCTTTCCAAGGGCCATACACCCTTCAACATCCTTACACTTCTCTTTCGGCCATTTTTCCTTAGCGATCCTGCACTTTGTCTCTACTTAAATCTTTATTCGGCAGTATTCTTTTCTGACCTCCTCATTTTTTGCATTCTTGTACTTTCAGCCTTCGTCAATCAGGTTTAGTATCTCTTGAGTTACCCATTGTTTCTTAGGTGATCTTTCCTTTCTTCCTTGCTTTTCTTCAGCAGCCTTACCGATTTCATTCTTCACGACTCTCCATTCTTCCTCTACTGTGTTTCCTTCAGCCTTTTCATTTAGTCCCTGTGTTACATGTTCCTTGAAACCATCCCTCGCACAATTTTCTTTCAACTTATCTAGATCCCATATCGTTGTATTCTTTCCTTTCTTAAATTTATTCAACTTCAGATTGCATTTCTTGACCAACAGTTCGTGGTCAGAGGCCACGTCTGCTCCTGGGAATGTCTTTCAATCTAACACCTGATTTCTAAATCTCTGCCTAATCATAATAAAGTATATTTGATACCTTCCAGTGTGTCCAGGTCTCGTCCGTATATACAGACGTCCTTTGCGGTGTTTGAACCAAGTGTTAGCCAGGACTAAATTGTGATCGGTGCATAATTCAACCAGCGGGCTTCCCCTTTCATTCCTTTGTCTCAATCCGAATTCTCCTACAATGTTACCTTATCTGCCTTGGCCTACCACTGCATTCCAGTCTCCCGTCACAATTAGATTCTCGTCACCTTTTACATTTTATTAAATCTTCTATATCTTCAAATATTCCTTCAATTTCTTCTTCATCTGGTGAACTACCGCAGTAGGCATACAGATCTCCACTATTTTGGTGAGCATTGGCTTGGCGTTTATCTTAACAACAATAATTTTTTCACTACGCTGGTCGTAGTAGCTTACCCGCTTCCCTATTTTCTTATCTATTATTAAGCCAACTCCTGTATTTCGCCAATTTGATTTTGTGTTGATAATTCGATAGTCACCTAACCAAAAATCCTGCTCTTCCTGCCAACGTGCTTCACTTGTACTAACTACATTTAATTTTCGTCTTTCAGATTCTCTAACCTACCACAGCGGTTCATACTAGTAACATTCCACGCTCTGATTCGCAGAATGTCGGTATCCATCTTTCTGATAATTGCTCCCTCTCGTGTAGTCCCCACCCGGAAATCCGAATGGGGGACTAGTTTACCTCCGGAATATTTTACCCGGGAGGAAGCCATCATTAGTACATCATCCATACAGAGAGAGCTGCATGTCGTCGGGAGTTAGTTACGGCTGTAGTTTCTTGCTGCTTCCAGCCATGTAGCATTATCAACACAGCTAATTCATGTTAGGACCATACCAGTCAATTATCTAGACTGCCGCCCTTTCAACTTCCGAAAGGCTGCTACCCCCCTTTCGATGAACCATTCGTTTGTCTGGACTGTCGACATATACCCATCCGCTATGGTTGCACCTATGTATCGGCTACCTACTTCATTGGGACACGCAAGGGGCCTTACCGCGGCAAGGTCACACGGTAACAAAATATGATGCATCATACCGGTATGAATGGAAGCAGGATTGTTTGTATTACTCACTACGACTAAGAAACAGCAACATGGGTAGGTTAGGTGAGCTTACAAAGGAAGTCATTGGTTGCCACATAAACAAAAAAATTAAGAAACATTTCTAAGCTTACGAATGTACCTAAATCGACAATGCGATGTAATTGTAAAGTGGAAAAGTAAAGGTACAACCGCAATAAAACCACCACCTAGTAGACCACGTATACCGACACCCAAGGACCAACGAACATTAAAGATGGTAGTGTGAAAACGTTATCAATTGTATGTAGAAAGAATCACCGTGAAATTTGAAAGTACTACGCAACGTAGAGGCAGTCCCATGACTGTGTATCGGGAATTTTAAAAATTTAGGATTTCACGGTCGAGCAGCTGCCCATAAACCTAATATTTCCCATCATAATAAACAGCGCCACGTGGCGTCTTGTAAATAAAACTGGACACTGGAACAGTGGAAACAGTTAATTTGTAGTGATAAATCACGTTTTAAACTGAGGATATCTGATGGTTGGATCTGGGTATAGAAAATGCGCCGGAAATCTGTCTGAATGTTTTTTACTGTACCAGCAGTGAAGTTTGGAGGTAGTGGCATTATCATGTGGGGATGTTCCTCATGACATGGAATCTGCCATCCTGTAGGACCGTATGACACTCTAAACGAAGGATATCAACACGTTTTGAATGCATTCGTCTGCTTAGCATGGAAAATCACTTCAGTGATGAAGTGATGACCATTGTTGTTACCAAGTTGATAATGCTCAGAGTCATAAAACGTGCTCTGTAAACCAACGGTTTAAAAATGCTGATAATAAAAATCTGGACTGGCCCGCCCACGGTCCAAATCTAAACCCAATAGAACACTTGAGTCGCCCGTTTGCAATGCGGGCTAAATGCCAAAAATGTAAAAAGAGTTGCTGACACTACTAGGCAGATTTTCTTATTGGCTGCCATGAAAAGTATGTGTTACGAAGCAATTTCAGCTGAGAGCCCTTTAAAATGCGTTTAAAAACGCACGCGGCTGCGAAGTTAGACAAGTGGTAGCTGGCTCAGATGGCAAAACTGTCCAACTGTACAGCAAAACGGGCTATGTTCACTTGAAAACATGGCAAGAGGAAAGGTGTAGCGGTAAAAAACGGGCTACCTTTCCATTATGTAGTCAAGGTCTAGTTTTTAGGAAATACAATACGAATGCTGTGACCGTAGAAGTTTAAGTTAGCGGTACCGGAGATTTGCATGTGTTTGTCCCTCCACTCCGGCGCAGTAAAACATGAAGAAGAAAATGACGGAGAACTTACGCTCAGCTACGACCGCCAAACGAATTTTGCGCTTCCAAAATTTCCCGACCAATCCGCTTAGTATTATTTGTACATATTTACCGTTTGCCAGGGCTCTGCCACAAGCACTCAGGCCCCAGAAAATGTTACGTTCCTCGTTTGGTTACAGATTGAATTCACTAAAAGCTTCAACGAAATCGCGTTCGCCGTACATCACCAACCGGTGCAAGTTTGGAAGGTATTACCAAAATACGATTGCTTTTTTGTGGCTGTGGCGGTCAAAATAATTTACTATAGTTGGAATGCTGATACACTGGTTCTTACGCGAGGCTCCAATATATATCCAAACGATAGAATTTGGTTCCCGATCATCGGTCATTCATTCAGCCATCCCCCACGACAGAGCCTTCGGAAACTTTGACAGGAAGTTCAAGAACATAAGCGTGACTGAGAACCCAACGCTCTGCATCAAAATAAGGAAAACAATTTCGAAGGTAGTTTCATTGGCGGTTAGGGTCACGCAGCTGTGAGCTTGAATTCAGGAGATAGTGGGTTAGAACCCCACTTTCGGCAGCCCTGAAGTTGGTTTTCGGTGATTATCCATTTATACACCACGAAAAATGCTGGAGAGGGGGGCTGTACCTTAATAAAGGCCACGGCCACTTCCTTCCCACTCCTAGATCTTTCTTATCCCGTGGTTGCCATTATATCCATTTACGTCAGTGTGAGGTAAAGAGCAAATTGTAAAAAGAAAGATTCGTTGCAGGCGGGCACACCTTGATCTGTTAGCACTTCACATCTGTTATGTGTATTTGTGTGCATGACAGCTGTATTACATCGTCACTGGCGTTTAACCAACTACTCTTGTTCAAACATCGGTCACTGAATGTGGGATATTTTAAAGGCAAAATTAAAGTCCTTATATTTGAGTCTCACGTAAAATAAACTCGTGAAAGGACGAGCTTTCTTGCTTGCTTACGTCAGAAGATTTTGTAAGAAGGAATCAAAGTGGGAGGACAGTGGCAGAATATTGGATCATCACTCGTTAAATGAACAAAATTTCTATATCTACGGAAGATAAAAAACGCTATGCCACCATCACAATGATGCACACAAAGCATGACGAGGAGTGAGGTACTTCGTAATCACTGTGCCTGAAAGTGCTATTGCTGTACGACTGGCCTTATGAGTAGCACCCTTCATAGAATTCAGGCTCACTATGTTTCGAATGCCGTGCAACACTACTCTTAACACATCGGCTTCCACACGGCATAGGCATGAAAGAGGCTGATATTCTGGTGGTAACTATGGTCTGTGCCAAGAGATAGAGACACCAATAGCAACAAGTAGTTCTATATTTCACTTTTATTAAATCATATATTTTCTCATTACTAGTTTTGTACTCGTCCAGCAATTCATTCATGTGATCAGTTTGCCCCTACAATGAGTCTCTGGCACTTGATTAGGTCATTTGCACTACATTTGGCCTCTCCATAACTCCGTTGCCCTGCATTCTCAAGAAATGTCTTCACAAACGTCTTCCTCGAGCTTCTTCTTGGGTACATATCAGGAATTTTACCTTCATCTCCACTATCAGGTTGATATACCTGAGTCTATGACTAATCCACTCAAATTGTTTCTCCCTGACTTGGCCGAGCTGCTGTCTCTTTTCTTGTACACGTCTAGTACCTCACTGATGGTCTTCTATACCCATCTGGTTCTCTAAATTCTACGTCAACCCTACATCTCAAACGTTTCTGACTTCATGATGTCTCTTTGATTTAGCGTCTAGGTCTCCGCACAGTACAAAGAAAAAGATCAACGTGTTATTTCAATGCTCTTTTCCTTAAGCTGACGGATATTGTACTTTGACATCACAGAGCCTGTTTATCAGGTAAGGCTTACTTTTTCATAGCTATCCAGTTTTAATGTCTTGCTGACATTGCAGATTTTCAATTAGGCTCTTCCTAATGTACCTGACTTGAGCTAAATATTGTTCTGTCACATTGTTTATTTTCATAAGGACTGGACGTAGGTTCCTTCTTAACACTACTAATTTTGTTTCTTCAGCGTTTTCTTTCATCCCATACTCCTTTACTTTCTTATTAAGCCGTGACTATTTTTTATAATATGGAAGGACTTCCTGCAACTACAGCTTGTTCGTCGGTAAATTTTACGGTCTGCATTACTCTTCCAACCCAAGCTTTGTGTTTGTTAGTGATTCATTAACGATCCGTTCAGCAATGACATCAAACAAGCTTGGTGAGGACAGGCACCCTTATCTTACTCCTTTGTGTATATTTGCTGGGCATATTACTTCATTACTAAACCTGATAACAGAGCGTTGGTGTTGATACAAGTTGTAAATCAAAAGTGTCACACGCTATGGATAATCTATATCTTCAAGAAATGGGAAAACTTTGGTCTGGAAAGGTTATGATATGCTTTTTCATCTTCAATAAAGCATACATGTAGGTTTCTGCCATATCTAACAATCCTTTCTTCTAAACAACGTGGTGTTAACCTAGAGTGTCTACATACATTATCTACACAGAAACCGAACTGTTCGTCGCCTATATACTGTTCAATAAGGCTTACCAGTCTGTTTTTCAGAATGAACAGGAGGATCAGAGACACTAAAGGACTAAAATTTCTAATCTCTAAATACAAAATAGGATTTTCCTAAAATCCGGCGTGAGAGATTAGATTCATTGTCCGCAATCCTTTACATTTCACGGGATTTTATTTTCTCGGGATCGGCACAATGATTGACGAGTAGACGTCAAATTTTAGGCAAAATCCTAATTTTTCCTAAAGAAGTAACATAAAGTGAAGTTGTATTTATACGTTTTATGTACTTAAAGATTAGAAACGGTGTCCAAAATGCCCAAAATCACGTTAGAACCTATATAATCCTACATTCCTATAATTCCTATATTATTTATCCCTAAATCGATTAATATGTCTTCATTCTGAGAACTAAAATAATTTCTGACTCGTTTTCATTATCTTGATTATTATTTGTATGGGATTTTATACTTTTCGAATAAAATCTGATTTTAAGTGGGAAGCTGTAAACCAATGACCGCTACTCGGAAGTCCTTAACAACCTGCCGCAGTGAACACGCCCGTATTCTGTTTGATACAAGGCGGGAGAGAGTGTTCATTGACCTGCTGGAAACAAATCTCTTCATTTCAGTCTGTCAGAACATTTCAGTTTGTCCGTTTGTTCAGTGTGTGGCCTATATTATACCGAAAGTGTCAGCTTTCAACTCTTCTTTAATTAAACAGTGGTTACAGGAGTTTCCCCATTTCACATCGGATGCTAAAATTATATTCTGTGACGTTTGCAGCAAAGCAGTGAGCGAATTTGTTTTTCATATTTCTCTCTAAAGTACGTACTTAGGTGTGAGTGTCGTGCTTAATACGTAGGCCGACTACTTCTCTGTCGTATTACGTTTTATAAATTGTATACATGAATTCAACGTACATACACTAAAACAAGTGTACTCGTGAAAGTAAATATGAATTGGGGATTGTAGCGCATCCCGATCCCTCAGTTTACCGATTATAGAATCGTTACAAATTGGCAATGTTTTTGAAGGATTTTATTAATTTTTAGAAAGTTACATTTTCAAGGAGTTTTCGTAAGAAGGACAATATTATGGAAGTCAGTGTACATATACTGAACCAAGTTACAAAGTACATATGAATTGAGGATTGTAACGAATTCCAATCCCTTGGTAGCAACAAAGGTGTTGCCAACATAAGCTAAAACGATACAACAACACAGAAATGAATTAAATTCACCTGTGCTGTGTCACTTAGAGGTCCAGGGTGCACGTCTACCGAACCGAACGGGAAGCGCTACAAAACCCTACGAATTTGTGTAGGCCTACTCTTTTGTGTCGGTGCATATTTCATATAACCTACATACTTGCACAAGTTACAAAATATGTGCGACTATTTATAGTTCGCGTTGTTTTCAATTGTCCAGTAAAAGGCTACCACATGTTAGTCATTGTGTTGAGGGGATTAAACATCAGGAAAATCTGCAAGGCAAATCAAAACTAAACAAAAAATTTCAGCTAATAAATCATTAAATAAGGGAAGAAAAATAAATTCCATGCAGCATATTCATAGCTCTTTTGTCGGAAATATTCCCTTCAACTCACTTGAAAATTCTTCTTTCAAAAGATTTTTTGTACCAAAATATTTCCGTCGTAATTAACTTAATGTAAAAACTACGTGAACACACTTTATGAAGATAAAGTCAAGTGGATAAGGGAATATATAGGTGATTCACACATATGGATCTCCATGGTTGGGGCAATTGACACTCTAGGTCATTATATTCCCCAATTGGAGGTCAGGAAATTAGATCCTGACAAGCCATGTTCACTATGTTTGATCTGCATCAGGCAGATAATTCGTAGTATGCAGATTAGGGGACAGTTTCTCAGTTCGTAAATAAAGGTCCAAAGGGGCCTTCTCCCAACAAAATGGACAAAAAAGACGGTGTTTGTTATATTTATTTAGCTACCTACGTGATTGATATTTTTTTGCTCAAAGTATTTTACCATGTTTTGATTCACGTCATTTGCCTTCCTCGAGTCAATGAGATGATTTCAGCCACAATTTTTTAAAGGCTCTCATACGAATCCAGTTGTTCTGTAACTAATTACGTGATCTTACATTCCCACTAGAACCCATCCTTACTCGATGGGGAACTTGGCTTCAGGCCATATTGTGTACTACAGTGAATATTTCCATGCAATCATCAATTTCGTTCTCGCACTAAATGAATATTCCATGTGCATCTCTTTAGCCAAAAGTGTTGTATAGTATGTAAAAATTTCTTAGGAAAATGCCTACATCAGTTCCCGTTATAATTTACTGGTCCCCAGTATTTTCTTACCAATTGTACAAAGTTTTCATGACATTGAGTGGTGAAGACTTGAACTGCTACCTAACTTAGCTTGTTAAGCAGAATGATAGGTAGTGCAAGAAGGCAAAATAGAGAAATGCAATTTTTGCTGCCCAGACACTTTTGTTCTGCTCTGCTGTCAAATTTCCATTGCCGACTTTCGCTCGTTTCCGTGCAACAGGTCACATACACAGAGATAGAAGATTTAATACAATATGTAAAAGGAGATGAGAAACTAAGTGTAATGGGAAACTGGAATGCAGTGATAGGCCATGGAAGAAAATATAATGTAGTACTAAGCAACTATGTGTTAGGTCGTAATCAGCCATGATTACATTTCTGTGTGGTAGAAAGTGTATGTAAACTTTTGTCGGTAAATGCAGATAGCATGGGAGCGTGAGTAAATTTTTTAAAAGAACGTCGCGCCGTTTGCAATCCTCGCATTGTTTTCAGTGAATTTGAAGCGGCTGAACATCATTCAGACTAAAATTAAAAATCGGTTGTGAAGACTAAGTCCGCACAAGGGAAAGGTAGTATGGCCAATGGTGGCTATCTAACGTCATCTCCAAGTGGAGAGAGCTTATCAGTCAAATTAACGGTATTTCCATGTGGAACCGTCATGTATACTTACATCAAGGAATCAGACAGTCATTATAATGCCGCCGTCCTACAGTTAAATTAGAAAATATCATTGTTTGACTTCATGGCGTGTGCGGATCGGTGATTTGACGAACGTGTTCGGTTCTCGAAGAAGAGGACGTGTGAAGGGCATTTTTTGTTTATGTCATTATTTTCAGGTGAATGGTATCAAATATAAAGATGGGAAGAATCTGTCGAGATGGCTAGATAAAGAATGAATGGATCTGGGTGGCTTGTTAAGAAGTGAGACCGCGTACGACTTCGAAGTATGAGAATGACCTTTATTGTAAAGAGCATTTTATTTATTTCATGATGTCAGCATTTTATTTGTGTATCTGTGACGCATTTTGGTCACCCATTTATTTCGTGAAAATGTCAGAGGAATACGACGAAAGGTCATTTTTATATTTCTTGGATAATCGGGAAAATCTCAAAACTAGCATGTGTTACGAGCTCCTGATCTCAACATATTTTTACCTTAAGCATACTTCTCCGCTCCGTGCTGCAACACATTATACTGCTCTGCCTGCTTACTAGTCTGCCTCACTACTGCTTGCGCTGTCGCTTCTCCCCATGCCACCACCTGACGTCATCTCTCTCCAGCATTTTCTAGACTTGCCTTCCCTGGCGTATATGTACTCGCCGCTTTCCTTCGACCAGCGATCAGGTGTGCTTCGTGTTTTGTAATAGGCAGTGGGAGCTCCTGCATTCCGCACGGCTGGACCGTGTGCTGTTAACCTTCTTCTTCTTCCGCTTCAGACCGGGTGAGCAGACTAGTATTTTACATTATGTTTTCAATACTTGCTTTTTTCTTGCCTTGAGAGGCTTTACTACTATTTGATTTTGAACTCTGGTCTCTTCAGGACTCAACGTCAAAATACTATTATGGTGCACAAATTTTCGTTCTGAGACTTCTTCTCCGAGTGTGTAAGAAGGGAGTGATGGACTGCCAACCTTATCAGTGACTTTGAACTTTGCGTGTGGTGTAATCAACGTTATTATTTCCAACTGAGACTATGCAGCCTGATCCCTACTTATATTTTCGTCCTCCTTGTTTCGCTTCCTAACATATTTTTCTCTTTCTCGTGTTTTCCCTTGTCCTTTCCCCTTTTCTTCCTTTCTACCTTTTATTATGAAGATTTTAAAACTAATCACTGTGAAATTGTAGTCTGCGTATCGAATAGTGTATTTTCTCTGGCTTTTGAAATGTTCTGTCATCTTTCTTATTTGAAGCAAGCCTGGTTGACCTTGGGGGATTAGACATTGTTTTACTTGAACTTATATTAATTTCCGGAATGTTCCATTCTATTTGTGAAAGATTGAGTATTGTGACAGTTCACGGTACTTTAGATACCATATCGTGACATCCCATATCAATAATATGCTGTTTTCCGCGTCATTCTACGACGTTTAGCCGCAAAGATAGCTGACCACAGCGCTGCACGGTATACGAATGATGCGCTGCTACTTTAGAGGACAAGAGGCTCTGTGCGCGTAATGACAAGGGCGAGTCATACGCTGGCCAGCACTTAGGATGTTTCTATCTCCTGTGCGAGTGAGTTGGAAGGAGTAGAAGGTCATGTGACAGCCCGCGAGCCATGCTTAATAAGTCGGGTTAACTTGGGGAGAAGTAACTCCCTAAATATTTGTTGGTAATTTTAGTGATACCAACCAAAACCTTCATTTGTTTCAGAATTTTCAATATTAATAACAATAATAAGAATCATGTGATTATTGACTTACGCATCTAATATTCATGAATAAGAGCTTGCCGTGATCAAGGAATTATTTAGTTAAAATGACAACGAAACATCTTCCAGTTATTCAACTTATCATTGATTACGTGATCTGAATCGGTGCAGAGAATTACAGAACGTCGTCACAGGTCTGGCGAGGTGAGCCTATCCTGGAGTTTGGCAAGACGTAAGTCAATCATTGCACAAGTGGTAAATGACGCTTTGACGATTATAATTAAACCGCCGATCCTAAGAGAATAAGATTCGATCAATAAAATATGGAAGGTCAGAGCTATCTTTTGATATGCAGATCAACGCCGACAAACGGCTTTTTACGGAAGCGGCCCCCGACATGAAGGCGGAGTTAACCCCCACTCTTGACTTTTTCCTCTGTTTTACAAAAGAAATCGGACAGGAGACTACTTACCCATTATCTACTGTGTTTCCGTGCTGTTCAGACGTGTTGCTATTTTGCACGACCTGTGATATTGTGTAATACTTTCATCAAGTGATGAAGTACTGCAATTGTGAGATTTAACTAGCAGAAGTACTGCATAAATCATTATTTAAGCGCAGTGATTATTGACGTGCACTTATTGTGTAAATTTCGTGTATTTATAACATTTTGTATCATGGTGTAATCAACGAGGAAAGTGAACGAGGAATAATCTACCTGTTAAGAGCTGCGTAGCATTCAAGCTACTGTAATATATGCTCGATGGATTCGTGTGTGGCTAGATTAATCCATTACTAGTCAAATACAGTGAAGTGTTGTGAGAGCACAATTGGAATTACAATTAGAACGTTGAAAAAGTGAATTTGTTCAGGAAATTGCGACTCACGCATAATAATAATAATAATAATAATAATTTGGGCAGCGTCTGCTGAAAGTACAAACGTGGATGTGAGTTGTCTTACATTGTGAGGGGATGTGAAATAAGCAAGTTAGTTACCCTTAACGTTGGATTACAGTGCAAGTGAATACGTGATAGTTCAGCAATATTCGGGATAAATTTAACCATGCCTGAATGTAGTGCGTGTTACAAAGTGACCCAATTATAACCATAGTGTTTTCCCCTTTTGCATATTGGAACGAGTGATCGCTGGTCTGGGAAGAGGATACACGAGTCACTCACCTACCCAACATCTCATTGTGTTGGATACATCCAGGACTATTATGCGTGGTGAAGTCTACAAGATGGAGTTCATCCCAGAAACGAACCAAGGACCTCACGACATCAAAGGCAGCAAGATGATGGCTTAAGCTGTTATGAGTGTGCTGCCTCGGACGAGAATTATCACCCTAAGATAAGTGCATTTTCAAGTTTACTATGTTTGAAAGTCATTTTCCCTCCTGTAAATAGTTAGAATTATCATGTCAAGTAGATTAAAAATGTGAATGATGATCGCGGGCTGTTCGAAGGGATTAAAATTTTTAGCCTGTGTAGTAGGAAGTTTGTACTGGCAATGATGACCAGCAGTTTATTTAAACCCCTTGGAAAGTAATGCATGTTAGTTATAAGATTCCTGTAATGATTTATTTGTCTTCAAGAAGTGTTATGATGGATGGGAGTGGTATCCATCTAGGTAACCCCAGATCTTATGATAAGATGAGATGCTCTGCCTCTTCAAAAGAATACGAGGATGACTTGTATGTCATGTATAAGACGGAGCATATGAGGAGTTCAAATGATGTTTTTAGATGCGAGTATAATTTCTAGATCGTGAATTTAATATGTAAATTTGTTTTATAGAGTGGCATGAATTAATATCCATTATGTAATTATATGCGAGTGTTCGTGGTATTGAGTTGGAAGTGATGGTTGGTGAATATCTATCAATTGATAATCAAGGCGATATAAATATGTGCCAGAGATAATTTATGCAAAGCGTGAAGAAGTGTACCACGCCAGTTATATTGAGATTAGGTTGAATAGAACCATGTGAGAATTAAAATGTTAGCGTTGAGCTTGGAGAAGCCGAGTCGGCCCGAATTTATATCGAGGCAGTTTATTAAAGAGAGATACCTTCCCCGACTGTATGAAAGGGAGGCGTGCGGAAGTACCGTTACACTAGAGAAAGTGACAGATGGATACAAAGGCTAAGGAAGCTGTGGGCACGTTAAAAGCCTTGACTGTGGAGTGTTCGATGGCCATTTACTTTCTAGCAATATCCGACGGACATTTACGCATAGAGTAGCTAATTGTCACCGCGACTGAATTAATATAGTAAGAACAATAGACTTCCTCTCAATTTATTTTGTTCATTCCATCCGATCTAGAAATTTAAAACATGCATCCTGCAATGAGAAGACTGTGAGTTCGACCCCCATCCAGAGCAACGTGTATCATTGATATTATTTTTGGTAATGGAAGGACCATTCCCTCCATATAATCTTGTATATATGATAAAGGGTCATATTATGTGTTTGGTAGTAGTTGAGTGTATTATTACAAGTAAAATGTCGTGTTATTGTTCACGCGTCCTCCATAAGCCCAGTATTATTATATGTTAATTGATCAAATGGTATTTTATTTTAATCCCGGCGAAACATGCCTATGCGATTTGTTATACCTTTGTAAATAATAATGAAGTTAGTTATTAGGGCTGAACATGACTTTCAGATATCTTGGAATGTGCTTGTCATAATTAACATACTGTCTTAATTCTTGATCGCGTAATAATATGATCACAAGAAATTATAATATTTCAAAACTCCAGTTTATGTATAGAAAGCTGGGATGATATCAAAAGGGTGATCATTATAGTGCCGATTATTATGTATAATTAATTAATTGATTAATTAATTAATTATTGACTATCAATGTTGTGATTAATAGAGGTAGTAACAAGTGAAAGGCCTCTAAATATCGGGATTATCGGTGTGGAATATTAATTCCACAAGACAATTAAATAATAATTTCATTAATATAAATCCCGCTTTTTTTTCTTCTTTTTTAATTTTGTGATCAAATGTTATATGGCACATTTCGTTTTAATTATGGATGTTCTTTCTCAGTTGATAATAAATCAGATATTCATAAAACTTTAAAACATCATTCTTCTGATTTGTAGTGACGTTGTATTCCTCTTCTATATTGAGATCCCTACTTATAAATAATTTATTAATGCCTTTTAGTCCGAACGTACCATTGACCTGAATGCTCTAATATTATAGCCGTGGTTATTCTGAAGTAGGGATGATGATGAGAATTCGATTCTAGGGCCATTCGCCGAAGATCTCATCACGTATTTTCCATTCGGCCGATGCCCTCACGAATTATTATTATTATTATTATTATTATTATTATTATTATTATTATTATTATTATTATTATTATTATTATTATTATTATTATTATTATTATTATTATTATTATTATTGTGCACTGAAGCCCCGGATAGGCACAGTATGCCTTTTCAAAGTTTTGGTACTTTAGTGTGAATGACTCCAATTTATGTAAAAACCCGTCCAAATCTAGTCCTTGGAAATTTAACGGGATAACCATTATTATAACTATTTTCAGTACCTGTGTAAGACAAAGATATCTATTTTTACTCGTTGTTGTATAATGCTTCTTGTTTCCATTCTGTTGTCACAATATATCTGTTATTGAAACATGTTATTTTGGGAGTTCTCATTTTATCATTCCCTTTTATCATACTACGTGTACCTACTACGGAAATCCTCTGGGAAAATAGGGCCCAAATATTATTTGTACGCTACTCAGTTGAGGTCTCGCAATCTTACCCTTACTGCTCATGTTTGTTCGATCTCGATAATTCGACGCCACAAATATCTTATACCACGCTTCCCTGCGCTCTGCTTGTTGTGTGGCACTATTTACACGCTTTAGTGTATGTCATCATTTCCCTTTTTTCGTAGGAATATTTATTTGTTTCCAACATAATAAACATAAAGTTCACCACACATGTCTAGAGCAAAGTAACATTTCCGTACGTTTATTTCCTAAATTTTGTCGTTTGCCAAAGGTAAGACATTAATTTATCACGAAATTCTGTTCAGTATAAAGATGAAATTCCTGTAATTGCAATCAGTGGCTTACCATTTAGAGCGAGTGCGCAATAATGTTGGAATGTCAGCTGTTGCCGAAGGCACACCGCCATTTGTTCGGTGTTGTAAATTTGACAAGGGAAGTTACGAGGCGAGACCGGTGTGTGATTCGTGGAAGGGAAATATTATTCCAAACGTCTGTTAAAATCTGTGTAGAAGTGATGTGAGTAAAATAACGGTAAAATATTTGTAAGTCAAGTGGTGAGTTTCGGTTTCGGAAATACAGTATTGTGTTGTCAAACTCAGATATGCGGGGAGAGATGGTTAGTTTGTCACAGTGCTTTATGTAATAGCATAGTTTAATCACATAAGAGAGATATTCCGTAATATTGTCCTACAGAGTATTTGTGGTAGCAAGTGGTCCAATCTTGCAAAGATGGGAAGGAATGTGGATAAGGTTGTTGAAATCATGTAGTGTTGAAGAGACATTCTGTCGGGATTTTCATTGTACGGAACCCGAGGATTTATTTTGTGTAATTTGATGATATGTGAATAGGTTCATTCCATAGTTAGGATTCCACGTGAAACCGCACAATTGTGATGGATGAGAATATTTCAAGTGACCTTTTAAATTAAATCTCTTCTTATAGCCTATGTTGGTCAAGAATCATATTTCATGCGAAATATCAGCGAGGTGAGATTTTCATTTGATACAGGTCAAGATAACGTGTTTTTAAGAGATAGCGAGGAGGGGTCGTGTTCCCGGTAGTAAGCAAACTGATGGGCGGTCGAGCCAGTTCATTGTTAGAAAGAAACTGTAACTGAGATTTTGTCATTTGTAGTAAAGGTTTGGAATTAGCCTTCATTGTTTTAGAAGAGAGTCGTTTAGTAGAGACTTGAGATTCATTACCGAGTTGACGGAAATGAAACAATGGTATGTTATGTTGGAAATAACCATTTTCAGGGATGTCAAAATTTGAGAATCTGTAGTGATATTTCGTGCTGTTGAGGGTTGTCCAAAGTTTGCGATTATTTTATTTGAATGTCATGATAACTGCCAATCCATAGAGCTCGTGATGGATGATTGTGTCGTTGTTTGTTTCCAAGGCACAAATGTAGGTTTATGTGATATGAGGTCGAGCTTGTGGAGCACATGGGGTGCAGTAGTCCATCCACCCTAGAGTTGGGTGAGGTGCATTACGACACTTGAGTCTCATCGGCCTGAAATCATATCGAAGGAGGTACCGGAATTAATCCAAGATATAACCGTAGGCGTTATAAGCGACTTGATACGGGTTGTTTTATTTTGCGTTGTGTGTAAATTTATATTGATTATAATATTAAGGGTTAGTATTATCCAAATTAGTCTCTTAATAATTATTAGTGTTGTAATGTAAACTTGCTGAGTGACGTCATGAAATAAAGGAATAGTACCGGTAGTTATGACATTGTATTTCGCTTTCCAGCTGTGGTGAAGGGAACATTGAGCATAAACCATAGCAGATCAATATTTTCGTCGAAGGAATATTTCTGGTAAACAGGTGCGAGTGATAACGAAAATGTAATTACACAGTTAGGGAGTTTAAAGAAACCATTTATTACGGGATAGTTACAATTTGTTGTTAACTAGGATTATAAGATTACTTCATTTATTACTTTATTAAATTCAGTGGAACCGTGAGAATTAGCTCAAAACTAAGTGACTCTCTTGGAAATGTATTCTGGAAATCTTAGTTTTATTTGCTGAGAAATTTCAAATTATTAACGTAACGATTAATGGGACATGTCCGATGGCAAGGGAATTTACTGCCACAAGTGTTGTGAGCGTTTGTTGTTGTTATTTTGATTTTGATTTTTGTGCATCAGATATGCTGGGGATTTATTAATGTGTAAACCTTGATCATCAACTATCGTAACATAATTGTGTTCAGCCGTCAGCTTAGAAATTTGGATAGCCATGGGGTCATCAATCTCAGTGACTTAGATTAGGGCCGTCTGCCATTATAACATCATTTCCTTGCTGTCTTCATCCACAATGACTTTAACGTAAATCACCATGTTAGATGTCGGTCCATGACATAGTCGCAAGTCACATCGATTCAATTAAGGGTCCATGCCGTACAACCACTGTGTGGCACATACCGATTCAACTGCCTTAATTATGCCAATAGTCCAAATATCGTGTTGTGGAGGCTGGACCATCACGAATAATTATTGTGGTACATGCTGTCTCACATGGAAACCGATTCTACGGTTCTCCAGACATTTTTTATTTAATTTTTAAATTAAGGCGGTGGTTTCTAGTAAGAATGCCTCTCACGCAATTGAGTTAAGGTCTCCGAAGCCAGCGTCTCTCATCATCGTTATTGTTATATTATTGTGTTTTTATACGGAAAGGATTGAGTTCTTTGATTAGGGTTGTGTGTTGTCACAAGTTTCTTCGACTTCATCCCCCGGTGATCAATAAAACGTCCATTTCTTTTGACTCAGCTCCTCTCATTGTAGACCATAGTCTAAATTACTGAAACCCGTCTCTTACCTGAGCAAGTGACGAAGAACCTAGAGACGACCCAAGTGAAAGGTCTCATGCCCATTTGCTGATAGGTAAGGAAAGTAGTTATCCTAGTAATGACCTAAAGGGGTTCAGTGATCACACTTCTGGGCTCACAATCCCCCTTATCTGTGCTTTGGTAGCTGTAAGATCTGCCACTGTCTGTGCTGCGTGGACCTGTACTGACATCATAAGATGTTCGCGTCACTATTGCAACCGGCATCGTTAAACAACTGACGCAGCACGTCCAACTTGTGTGCCAATTCTCAGAAAGGACCATCCCACCACTCGGAAGGCCACAATTTGATCCCTGCCAAACTTGACAGTTCGCTGTAGGAAGCACGAGTTCGTCTCCGTGGCAAGGCGCCTGTTTCTTTCACACGTTTACATCACACTGAGCCTTATGGGTGTAAACAGTCACTATTAAGGGTTTCACGCAGATGGCGTTCTGGCAGCTATGTCACTACGCTTTCTGATGGCGGGCAAAGTTGAAACTAACATCAGTACATTTATTATCCCCCAGGTGGCATCTGCCCTCATGGGTTCAAAATTGATGCCGTCTTTCCAGGTGTACTATTTTTTTCGGCAGTGTAATTTAACGAAATATTTTAATTCTTATTTAAATAAGTAAAATTGAAGATGCGTAAAGTATATTTCCGGACCTGTTTGTTTATATTTGAGGGCTTATTTTGACACCAAAAATGAAAATGTTAGCACCTAAAAATTCAGGTTCTATTGGTGAGTACAATTCTGGTAGCCAGTCACATTGTTCGAAAGATTTGGCCATAACACTGTTCTTAATAAGGTCAATAGCAATATTATCAACACCCGTCATCTTATGGTCCTAAGGGCCTCTTCAAATTTGTCCTTAGTTATCTCGTCCTACAGCTCTATCAGTTTGGTCTGATGGTGTCAATGAAAATGGAACAGTTAAACTGTACAAGTCATCCTTTCTTACTTTAAAGATTATTATTCCCATTCTTACCCAATAACACAGTGCCATGTTCATCCCAAATCGATCTTGTGTGAAATCCATTTACGTTCCTTCAATTTTCCTTAATTCGTTTGCAAGCTATGCCTGATCTTCCTTCTTGTTGAAGTTGTTCTCTTTCTTGACAATGACCGAGCGAGTGGCCACGTGGTTTGGGTCATGTAGCTACTACCTTGCATTCGGGGGATATTGTGTTCGAGCCTAGGTTTCGGCAGTCCTGAAGATGGTTTTCCGTGGTTTCCCATTTCCACACCAGGCAAATACTGAAGCTGCACCTTAATTAAAGCCACGGCCAGTTCCTTCCAACTCCTAGCCTTTCCTATCCCATCGTCGCCATAAAACCTATCTGACCTAAAAGCAGATTATTAAGAAAATCTTTGCCGACACTTCAAGTTCTAGCATTCTGCTCTCAAGTCTCTTACATGACCTGTCGATTTCAATTTTATGCGTCTGGTGTTTCTTTCCTCCCCGTTCCGATGTATCATACATGATCTTCTTCCTTTCATCTATTATTTTAAGTACTTCTTCAGCAGTAATCCATGACTTATGCCTAATTTTTCTGCTGTTCCAATGAGTTCAACGATGTGCAGGTCATCTATACGGTATCAACTGGAGAGACATTCACCCGGTCCCTACAGAGGCCACACGCCATTATTATTATTATTATTATTATTATTATTATTATTATTATTATTATTATTATTATTATTATTAATTATAATAAAATAATATTTTTTGCTATTTTGCCTTACGTCGCACCGACACAGAGAGGTCTTATGGCGATGATGGGACAGGAACGGCCTAGGAATGGGAAGGAAGCGGCTGTAGCCTTAATTAAGGTACAGCCCCAGCATTTGCCTAATAATAATATTACATCCATTTATGGACATCTTCATTTCCGCCCTAGTTTAAAACAGCTTTCCAGAAGTGGAAAAATAACTGGAATCGGGACTCGATCCCTGTAAAGATAAAGAAGAACGGAAGTGGGGTACTCGGTCATGAGGACTTGAGAACTACAACTCTTTCGTATTAACACCCCTGTGTAACTCTTTTCAAACTAATCCCTGCTACGTCGTCCATTAAGGGATATCTCTTTACTCCACACATAGTTATAACTGAATATAATGTTAATAGTGTCAGAACTGAGAATATTGCTTCTATGCCATTCACTGAATGAAACGACAACATTATTATCTTATTATCTACATACTCATTTAGCGACATCTCCCTATTTTTCTATGTAGCTAATACCGTTCCCAAAATTTCCACATACTGTTATAATCTTACGATAGAACAAGACACTAATATCTTACTAAATATTCTCATTAACGATAGGTTAATTGAGCTGCGCAGTTATGAAGAAAGTGCTGGCTCAATCAGCATTCAAGCCGTGATTATGACAGATTAGTAACATTAGACTTACAGGCTTTTCCTGTCGCATCGTCGCCATAAGACCTATCTGTGTCGATGCGACGTAAAGCAAATAGCAAAAAAAAATATGTACAAAAATACATCTTTATTCATGTTCCTTTCACACAAAAATTGAATTTTAGCATTTGTCCCATACAGTCTCAGTACATGCTTCACAAATTGATATACACCGTGATCTGTTTAAGTATGTTTATATGGGGTGACACTGTTTAAGTTGTCACAGAATATGATCTGTGACCATTCTTCACTGGTATTTATTCTTCATTGGACCAAAACTAAATGGTTACTGAATCAGTGACTGAGAAACTTCCATAATGATACTTTTAAAGTCGTATCTATATTCCTTGGAGGTTTGAAATTAAACCGGTCAGTGTCTCCGTGAAACCGTCTTGCTACTGCAACGGTTCAAAATGTCTTCATATCGAACTGCGGTGACGCAGTAGGCTGGCGTTTTCTCTCTTTCTCGTTTACCACAGGCCACTTAAGTTTCGCTTCCACTTTGATTAAAGGCGACAACGGCGCTCCATTTCCCCTACTCCATCCTAAATGTGGTGGCCGCTATTGTTGGATACGGAACATGTTTCATATAACATGAATACCGTCTCCAGAGCTTTGAACAGTTGTTACCACCGCCTGAAGTCGATGACGAGTGATGGTGTGGGGTTTGTAACGTTTGATAGACCAGGGTGAATTAAAGACGACAATTCCAAACAAGTGTTTAAGATTCAAGGTTCACAGAAGTGAAGACAATTATTTATTGCGTAGGCCTAGCAAGAATCCAAACAGGTAAATGATCAGTCTAATTTCTAACGACGATATTTAGGAAATATTAATTAGGTACACTGAAGCTATTCTGTAAAAATTACCTTTTATCCTTGACGTTTATCTGAAGTATACTGCTGAATTTGTGAGCAGGTCATTATCTTGTGTTTATAGGAAAATGTCAGTAAAACAGTACATTTGAATTCACATACCATACATCTGTTAGCACAGTCTCTAGGATTAGTCAGTTTGTCTCTTTACCTATCTTCCAACGGAACACATATTTATGTAAAAAAAACCTCCTGCAATGCATCATCTGGACGTATATTGACGATTAAAATGTATGTAGATATTACCGACATTTGCATGCCGAAGTGGTAGACAGAAAGAAAACTGTCACATGCGACAATTCGGGGTTACTATCTCTGTACTTTTATGTTGAACTGCTTAAAATATTTCCCATAAACACATACCCTCACTTTATTTCTGATAAACTAAACTGCTAAATTAAGTATGGTGGAGAGCACGTAATGAAAGAACAAATGACAAGTTAAATTTGAAACTGCAAAATATGATACAATCTTCAAGTTAGCGAATGCAGTCTACATTCTGAACGTACCCTCACAGTGGGAATAGCTACAGGGATTCGATGTTCGCACCACAACTTGTCACTAATTTTGTGTGTTGTATTCCCTTACGTCTTTCTACACCCATGAAATATGTACCTATGTGATAAAAAACGGGACTATCATATCCAGATCATAATGAACATCAAAGAGTGACATCCCGCGATTACTCTTAACCATCGCATTATCTACTCTGGTACAATCTTCTCTCTATAATTATAAATTGAGGAAGCGTAACTGACAAGTCTATTTTTTACGACGACCCTTACGAAATAATCGTTAGATCTACCTAAATCTTTCCTGTAAAATGACCTATTATCTACCCATGGTGCTCATCTGAAGTATACTGATGAATTTGTGAGCAAATTATGGCTATCAGTCAATCTTCTTACGCTCCACCTGTACCATAGTACTCTACACCACAATGTTCCTTCATAATTAAACACTTGTTATTCTTATCCTGCTTAATATGTTTATTCTCCAGGCTTGGTTTTTCCCTCGGTCTCAGTCAGGGATCCAACTACTACCGCCTCAAGGGCAGTGTCCTCGAGTTAGAGACATGGGTCTGGGGTTTACAACTGAGGAGTGGAACCAGTACCTCGCCCACGAGGCCTCACCTGCTATGTTGAACAG